>NC_048225.1:100758131-100804978 GCF_002007445.2 Ailuropoda melanoleuca
AAAGTATGGACTTCAGAGGTACTTCTTCCAGGAAGCCTTGTCTAATCTTGCAAGTCTAGCTTCGGTGTCCCCACTATGTCCCTTACAGGCATTTCTCATATGGCCTCATGACTGCCTATTTGCCTGCCCTGACTTGACAGTAAGTTCCCTGAGGGCAGAGGCAGGGGGTGTCTTGTGTGTGGGCTTCCCCAGCTCCCAGCATAGCACCAGGCACAGAGTTGGGACGCTCTTTTGAGTTAATGAGTTTCACTGGGGTGTGTAGATCCAGAGACATGAGGCATACCTGGTTTAGACCACAGCTGTCACTCCTTGGTTTGGACTGCTGTCAACTCACTACACACCAGAACTCATTTCCAAATGGGATCACCTAATTACATTCCAAATTCAAAATAGAAATGCCTTTTGCATTGTTCTCTGTACCATATTGTCTGGACCCTTGTTCTTACCTGGGGGACTTCCGAGCTGGTGACCCTCTGGAGCCTGGCCTCACACCATGGAAGAAGCAGATAATGGCCAGGGGCTGCCTCCACTGGACCCAGGTTGACCGGTCTCTTTGGAGTCTGGAGGTTTTGTGTGGTCGCAGGGTGGGGTGCTGACATTGCGGAGAAAGCTGGTGCTCTTCTTTCTTCAGTTCTTCAGGAAATACCTGACCCCTGAAGAGAGAGCAGATGTGATAATGGTGTCAATGGAGGCCATGACCAACGCCAGCAGGCATGACGTCTGTGCAGCTTCCAAGATGCTAAAGATGATTCTGAAGTACTCTATGCCGGAAATTGGGAAGGTACTAGCTCTGAGGGACTTAGCGGTTCCAGGTCAGTTTAAGGATCCTCCCTCACTGTTTTGGATCTTGTTCTGTTTTCTTTCCTACTGGTTGGGGTTTAAGGGATTGAAATCCTTGAACTCAGAGGAGGAAAAGTTAAAGGAGCAGTTGTTTGCAATTGTGCAAAAGGCCCTTCCGTGGGAAAGGGTGACCTGCTGGCCTCCATGTCCACCAGAAATGTAAGAATAGGGCCAAAGCCATAGCAGGAGACTACTGTGGGGTCCTCGGACCAAGAGAGAACTGTTTTCCCTTCTGCTTCCAAACACTACATGAGGTCTGTGGATGCCTTCTTCGTTCAGGTGGGAGAATGCACAGTCAAGACAGAGACTGGTCTATCTATCAATCTCATATATCAATATTTCATATACACATATGAATTTATGAGACGACATGAATCAGAGATGGAATACAGAGACTTTTGTCAGAGTCTGGTTCTCAGTAAAATTAAGATAGCATAATTTATCTTTGTCCCTTAATATCCCATACTTAAAGGTCTCATGGATTGATAGATTCACTCTCATCTCAATGGCCTAACCTACTCCTCTATCTTGCTCATGACACCTCTACAGTAGGTCCAGTTACTGTCCTGAGTCTTACCCTCGCCACACTCTCTGGCCTGGAGAGCCATCTGAATGCCTCAGAACAGACCGGGAATGAGCTCTTAGAGCTGAAGGCCAGCCCAGAGGTCAACCACTGCAACCTCCCACTCAATGCCTGTAACCCCTTCTGGAGCATTCCTGACCCTTGAGCAGCCAGACCTCTTGAAACCACTTCCGGGAAGCTCACTACCTTAAACCATAGCTCATTCGAATGTGTGGATCACTTTCATTATTAGAAAGTTCTACCTTACTGTGAAATGAAATCTTCATCCCCACAGTTTCTAGTCTGTGGCCCAAGTTTGCTTTTTGGAGTTAGGCAGAAATCAATTAATATTCAGGTTTTACTTAAACTAGGTGCCACGCACTCAGCTAGCCTTGTTCACATGTTATTTTACTGAATTCTTACAACAGGTCTGCGACAGGTTTTCTTTTTAGAAACGGGGAAAAGGCTCCAGGAGGCTAACAGCCTTAGTAACTGAAGTTTCTTGAGCACTTATTATGTGACAGACACTGTTCCAACCAATGTAGATGTATTAGCTCAGAGCCATTGAGGTGGGTAAAGTTGTTTTCATTTTCTATATGAGGAAGTCATGCATAGAGAGGATGAAAAACTTGCCCAAGGTCACACAACTTGTAAGCAAGGAAGTGAGGTTCAAATTCAGACAGTGTGACTCCAGGGCTTGTGCTGTTCACCACTAGGCACACTGCTGAGTCCACACGGCTAGCAAACCGGGACACCTACCCGCCCCCCATAATAGCTTTATGTCTCCTGTTCCCACATCTCCAAGCTACTCATCCCCAGACACTTGCTTCATTCCTCATGACATGGTTTCCAGGCATGACTCAAGTCACCCTTCCCTGCTGCTCTTCATTTTGTCCTTCTAAAGATATGGGGGACAGGACAGGCCCAGCCACACAGGTGTGGCCTGAACAGAGTGGGGCAGTGACTGCTGGGGACAGGCTCACATCGGTGTGTGCCCACACTTTATATGGGTGCCTAGTTACGTGCCTTCTGATGAGCTGGTGCTCTGTCCAGAATGAACCTTGCTCCTCCTTCCCCCCACTTCAGGTGCCAGAAATCATCCAGTACATTTGCCACAATATGAACAGCATCACTGANACTTTATATGGGTGCCTAGTTACGTGCCTTCTGATGAGCTGGTGCTCTGTCCAGAATGAACCTTCCTCCTCCTTCCCCCCACTTCAGGTGCCAGAAATCATCCAGTACATTTGCCACAATATGAACAGCATCACTGAAACCACAGCGCAAGGGACCATAAAGAAGATTCTTTACCTGTTGGCTCAGACCTACACCAATGAAGTGATTCTGACACTATTTGAGATGGAAGATCAGTCACAAAGGTAGGTAACTATCAATTCCACTGACCAGCCCCCAACAGTCTTCTGATTTGCTTATTCTTCAAATGTACCCAATTTTCAATACAAGTAAGTTTCTTACTTATTTGGGGGAAGGGTGACTGTCGAAGTAATATGGGCTTACTGCAGCATATTTGAAAGCATGCAAAATTTTGAAAAAGAAAAAAAAAAAACCTTAAATCGGTTATCACCGACTATAATTTATAATTTGTCTACCTTTTATTTTTATTTTTTTAAAGATTTATTTATTTGAAAAAGAGAGAGAGAGACACAGAAAGCATGCATGAGTGGGGCGAGGGGCAGAAGAAGAGGGAAAGAGACAATCTCAAGCAGACTCTCCACTGAGTGCAGAGCCTGATGCAGGGCTTGATCCCATGATCCTGAGATTATGACCTGAGCCGAAATCGAGAGTCAGACGCTCAACCAACTGAACTACCCAGGCATCCCTAATTTGTCTACTTTTTAAAAATGGTTTTTAAAAATGTATTATCAAGCTCATACTGTACATACCAATTTGCATATTTTTTCATTTAACATTTTATCATAGCATTTTCCTAAGTTAAAACCTTTTTGTAAACATAATTTTAATGGCTGCCTGATATTATATATTATATAATACAGTATTATATTCTATGAATCCACTACACTATAATTTCCTTTTTTAAACTTAAAAGATTTTTTAATTTACATGCAGTAAACATCACCCTTTTGCTGTACAGTTCTGTAAGTTTTCTCAAATGTATAGTCAAAATCATCACCCCCATTATCAAGATACAGAGCTTTTCCATCACCCTCCAAAATTCCCTTGTACTACCCTTCTGGAGTCAACTCCCTTTTCCACACCCAACCCCGGGCAAACACTGATCTGTTCTCTATCCCTATCATTGTGCCTTTCCCAGAATAGGGTAAATAGAGTCATACAGCACAAATCATACAGTACAAAATAGAATCATGCTTTTGAGCCTGGCTCCTTTCACCCTGCATAAGGCATTTGGGGTTCATCCAGGTTGTTGTATGTATCAATAGCTGAGCAGTCCGTTGTATGGATATCCCACAGGGTTTTTTTTTTTTTTTAATCCATTTACCTTTTGGGTGGTTTCCAGTTTTTGGTAATTATAATAATGCTGCTATAAATATTTGTATACAGGTTTTTGTGTGAACATCAGCTTTCATTTTTCTGGGATAAATTCCTAGGGACTGCATTGCTGGGCAATATGGGAAGTATATATTTAACTTTAAAAGAAACAGCCAGACTATTTCTCATGTGTAGCTTTCCCATTCCCACCAGCAACATAGGAAAGTTCTGGTTGCTCCCATCCTTGTTCACAATTGGTATTTTCATTGGAAAAAAAAAATTAGTCATCTACCAAGTGTGTAGTGGCATCTCATTGTCATTTTAATCTACATTGTCCTAATTTAATCGCAGCAAATGACGTCGAGCATGATTTCATGTGTTTATTTGCCATCCATATAACTTCTTTGTTCAAGAAGTCACATCTTATACTCATTTCTTAATTGAGATGTTTGTTTTCTTATCCTTGAGTTTGAGAGTTCTTCCTATAACCTGGATACAAGTCTGTCATATATATGATTTTCAAATATTTCCCTCATTTTGTGGATTATTTTTCATTCTCTTAAGTGTCTTTGACAAAGTTTTAAATTTGATGGAATCCAATTTATATATTTTTTTCTGTTATGGATTGTGTTTAAGGTTGCAAATTTTTTCCCTTGTTTTCTTCTAGGAGTTTTCGTGTGTTATATTTAAGTGTATGATCCATTTTTGTTTAATTTAGGTGTGAGGGACTGAGTCTAGGGTCAGCTTGTTGCATATAAATATCTGCATCTAGAGTTTTATTTGTTGAACGTTTTTAAACTATGGATTCAATTAATGCAGCAGTTATAGAGCCATTCAGATTATCTATGTCCTCTTCAGTGAGTATTGATAGTTCATGTATTTCAAGGAAGTGGCCCATTTCATCTAAGTTACCTTATTTATGATCAAGGAGTAGGTCATAGTATTCTTTTATTATCTCTGAATGTCTGTAATGAATTTCCCTCTTTCATTACTGGTATTGGTAATTTGTGTCTTCTCTTTGTTTTTGTTTCAGTCTGACTAGCAGTTTGTTATTATTATTTCTGACATTCAGCTTTTATTGATTTCCCCCTATTTTTCTGCTTCCATTTTTATTTCTGCTCTTATTTCCTTTGTTCTACTTGTTTTGAGTTTAATTTGCTCATCTTTTTATAGTTTAAGGTGGAAATATAGATTACTGACTTGAGAACTTTTTTAAACAAACATTTTAATACTATGAATTTCCCTCTAAGTATAGCTTTAGCTGCATCCAACAATTTTTGATATATTTTCATTTTCATTCAGTTCAAAAATCTTTTCTCAGATTCTACTTAGAAGTGTTTAATTTACAAATACTTGATAATTTTCCAGATATCTTTCTTTCTTTTTTTTTTTTAAAGATTTTATTTATTTATTCGACAGAGATAGAGACAGCCAGCGAGAGAGGGAACACAAGCAGGGGGAGTGGGAGAGGAAGAAGCAGGCTCATAGCAGAAGAGCCTGATGTGGGGCTCTATCCCATAACGCCGTGATCACACCCTGAGCCGAAGGCAGACACTTAACCGCTGTGCCACCCAGGCGCCCCTCCAGATATCTTTCTGTTATTGATTTCTAGTGTAAGTCCATATGGGCAGAAAACATACTTTGTATGATTTCTGTTCTTTAAAATTTGTTAAGATTGTTTTTATAGCTCATAACGACCACATATATTTTGCTCTGAAAGAAAATGTATTCTGTTGCTGTTGGGTAGAGTGTTCTATAAATTAGGTGAAGTTTGTTGATAGTGCTGTTCAAGACTTTTATATTCTTGCTGATTTTGTCTATTTAGTCTATCAGTTATGGAGAAAGGAGTGTTGAAATCTCTAAGTATAATTATGGATTTGTCTACTTGTTCCTTCACTCCTACCACTTCTTGCTTCATATATTTTTTAGGTGTATACACATTTAGGATTGCTACATCTTGATGAATTGACTCTCTTATCATTAATGTCCCTCTTCATACCTAGTAATATTCATGTCCTGAACTTTATTTTGTTTAATATTAATATGACCAGTTTTTCTTTCCTTTGATTTACCTTAGCATGGTACATCTTTTTTCATTCTTTTATTATTATATCTATAATGGGTTTTTTGTATACAGCATATAGTTGGGTCTTGTATTTTTATCTGATTTAACTATCTCTACCTTTCAGTTGGTATGTTTAGACATTACATTTAATGCAATTAATGATGTGGTTAGAGTTTTTCAGTTTTATTGAGATATAATTGACATACATCATTGTAGAAATTTAAGGTGTACAACATAATGGTTTGACGTACATATATTGTGAAATGATTACTGCAATAAGTTTGGTTAGCCTCCATCACCTCGTACAGATAAAATAAAAAGAGAAAGCAAAAAAAATATTTTTCTTTGTGATAACTCAGGATTTACACTTTTAATGACTTTCACATATATTATACAGCAGTGTTAGCTATAGTCATCATGCTATACATTATTACATCCCTAGTATTTATTTATCTTGTCACTGGAAATTTATATCTTTTGGCTACCTTTTTCCAATGCCACCTCAGCCTCACCACCTCTGGTAACCATAAAACTGATCTTTTTTTCTATGAGTTGTTTGTTTGTTGTTTTGTTTCATTTTTTAAAAGACTCCACATATAAGTGAGATCATATGATATTTGTCTTTCTTTGTCTTATTTCATTTAGCATAATGCCTTCAAGGTTCACTCTGTTGTCACAAATGATAGGATTTTCTCATTTTTTATGGCAAAGTATATTCTATTGTGTGTGTGTGTTTACATATTTACATTTACATATTTAATATAGACATATATATGTCTATATTAAGATATGTCTACATTAAGTCTACCACTTTATGATTTGTTTTCTGTTTGTCTCCTCTGTTTTTGGTTCCAATGTTTTAGGATTTTAGTGGGNGAAGTATATTCTATTGTGTGTGTGTGTTCACATATTAACATTTACATATTTAACATAGACATATATATATGTCTATATTAAGATATGTCTATATTAATTCTACCACTTTATGATTTGTTTTCTGTTTGTCTCCTCTGTTTTTGGTTCCAATGTTTTAGGATTTTAGTGGGTCTTAGGATCCTTAACATACCTAAATTTTTATAGTCTATGTAAAGTTGATATTTTACAACTTCAAGAAAATGTAGAAGCTTTAAGCATATAGGTTCCTTTTCCTTCCCTACTTTATCTTATAGCTGTGATATGTATTACATCTAGCACATTGAAGAAACACACCAAAAAATGTTATAATTTTTGCTTTCAATAATCATACCTATATTTAAACTTGAGAGAAAAATAGTCTGTTACATTCACCCAAATATTTACCATTCTTGTTGCTCTTCATTATTGAAAAACATCCTGTAGCAGGTCATTCAGAACAGGTCTGCAGGTGACAAATTCTCTTAGTCTTTTTCATCTGGGAGTGTCTATTTCACCTTAATTTCTAAAGAATATTTTCACTGGATATAGAATTCTAGATTGATGGCTTTTTTCCCCCTTATCACTTTCAATGGGTCATTCCATTGTCTTCTGGACTGTATAGTCTCTGATGAGAACTCTGCGATAATTCAAACAATTTTTCCTGTATGGAATGTGCTGGGATTTTTTTCCTGGCTGCTTTCAAGATTTTTTAAAAAACCTTACTTTTCAGAAGTTTGATTATGTTGTGTCTGAGCATGGTTTGTTTGAGTTTATCCTATTTGAGATTCACTGAACTTCTCGAGTTTGTCTTATACCAAATTTGGGGGGAGTTTTAGGCCATTATTTCTTCAGATACAATTTCTGCACCATATCTTCCTTTTAAGATTCTAATGACATGAATGCTAGACTTTTTGATGGTGTCTCAAAAGTTCCTGAGGCCCTGTTAATTTTTTTCTAATTTGTTTTTCAGATTGTGTAATTTTTGTTAATGTAGCTGCAAGTTCACAAACTCTTTTCTCTATTATTTCCAGTTTCCTAGGTCCCAGACAGTTAATTTTTGTTTCAGGTATTTTATTTTTTAATTCTAAAATTTCTTTTTGGTTTTTTTCCCCAATAGCTTTTATTTCTTTTCTGAGAACATCTATCTTTTCATTCATCTCAACAGTGTTCATCTTTACCTCATGGAGCATATATAAAATGTCTAAAGTCTTTATCTGGAAAAAAATATCTTCAATTGCTCATTTCAACACCTCAGGATTGGCATCTGTTGATTTTTTTTTCCTTGAGAATTGATCGCATTATCCTGTTCTTTGTACGTCAAGTAATTTTGGATTATAGTCTGGACATTTTTAATATGTTGTAATACTCTTGGTCTTATTAAATTCTCCTGAAAGAATATTGATTTTTTTTTTAAAAAAAGCAATCAACCCAGTGTATGGTTTAGACTGCAAGTTCTGTCTCACCTTCTGTTGGATGTAATTTCAGTGTCTGTTAAGTTTTTAAAGTCTTTGCTATGCTGCTTTGTGTCTGTCTTACAGGTGAGCTTCTCAAGGGTCATTTGGGTCTACCCAGTGCATGTGCAGCTCAGGAGTGATCCCAGAACTTATATGTTGGCTCATTTACAGAATTAGGAATTCCTCTCTCTCTCTCTCTCTCTCTCTCTCTCTCTCTCTCTCAGATTTCTCCTACTTTCTGGCTTCCAGGAACACCTTTTCCAAGTCCTCTGTCTAGACAGTTGGGTTTTCTCTCACAATTTTACTGCTTGTGCCAATACAATTGCACAACTGGGACCATGTTTAGGGCAGTAAAATGAGAAACGAGAAAACGGGGTTTCTCCCTTCCACATGCACATACTCTCTGGGTCATAAGTCCCTGGTGTTATTACAGTTGCCACCTGCACTTCCACTACACAGCGGGCTTCTGGCGCCACCCTCAGGACAGCGTCTGGAGAGAAAAGGGACAAAGAAAGATCTCACCCATACTTTCATAAAGCCACAAGTCCTGGGGTCTGGTTTTCCCAGACCTTCTGGCAGAATGACAGAGTTTTATGGAGAGATTTTGTTTCATGTTCCTGCTGCATTGTTTAACACTGGAGCTAGCTTTGGGTCAAAGTTGGGAGATAAAAGAGAAAAAAAATCTGGGAGACTCATCCAGTAAGTGTTGTTTTTCAGATTGTTGCTTTCTTCCCCCAATCCACCTGCTGTTAATAATTTTCAAAATCTTCAAATAGTTGCTTTCATATTTGATCAGTGTTTTTAGCATCAATCAGGGGAAGTGATTGAAGGGAATGTGCTTGCTCTGTCTTGGGCAGCACAGCACCAAAAGGAAAGAATTTCTTTGTAAAGAAATTAAGAAAATTAAGAGAACCTTAATCTTAGGGAAATGAAGATTACTTGTTAATGACTAATAAGAATGGGGTAGGTAATGAGAGCTTGGACAAGGTGATAGAGAGGACACCACAGGAGGCTCTCCTGACTGATCTGCAACTTTGAAGTGTGGCCGGAGATATTTTCTCATATCGGGCTCACAGGCCAAGTGAACATCTTCGGATTTACCTATGTGTGAGATGATAGAGAACACAGAGGTCTGGAGGTGAGGACAAAGTGAAAGGAGTGAAAGGAGAAAAAGAGAAGGGCTAGAACACTGGGCAGTGGAGCCTGGAGTCCTTTTCCCTGGAAGCCCTGTGGAATCTATGGAGGGTGACCACATCGGTGGGTTTCTGCCTCTACAGAGGGGTTCACAAGCCCTGGGAAATCCTGGCATCATTCCCCAAAGGCTATGAAGTGATCATGGAATTTCTGCTGCAGAAAATGACTCCACACCAGAAACCAAAGGGCCAGGAGCCCAGCCACGGGATAGAGATCTCTCCGTTGATTGTATGGAGGGGCCCATGGAGGGGAGTGGGTACTGGGGGGGGGGCTTCCTGGGGCCCTGTCCCGCACTGTCCTGAGCTCTTGGAGCCTCTCCCTTTTTCATATTCATGTTTGGTTGAACATTCTAATGGCAGAATCTTGGTTGGAGGGAGGGTTTTCTAGTTGTCTCTGCCTTGTAGGGAGACAGAAGAACTAGCTTCTCCTTCTCCCTGGGTGAGCTTAGGTAAGACAAACACCCCTGCGCCCCCTTAACTCTGAAGGTCTATGAGAGAATAAAATAACCACCACTATGATGAGAGCATTTAAAAATAATAACATTCTAGAAATTGCCCTTTATTTTCTTGGCTCACACTAATTTAGTTTTGATTTGTCCTGGCAGCATGGGCTTTTCTGGGCCAGCCCATCATCCTGATAGGCTATGGGCAGAGATTTCATGGTGACAGGACCTGAGAGTTGGAATAGAAAGATGACAATGCCCCCGCTCTCCTTCCCACCCTCAGGCCACCAGGGCCATCCATGAGCTCCTGCTGGAACCGAGTCGGCGGATGGAGGTGCAGACCTTCTTTTCCTCCCTGTTTATGGCCCTGCTGTTCCGGATCTCCTTCCTCGTGCTTGAAGGGGACACGGAAAGCCAGGATCAGCAGCGTGTAACCGAATGGGTAGACCCTGTCAGGTACCTTTGGCCTCTGGGCCAGAGTTCCAGGGACTGTGGCTCCAGGGCCCATCAAGCAGCCATGCCTAGTCATTCCCCTGCCACTTGCCTGCCCTAGTCCCAGCTTACTGGTTCTAGACACCCTTCTCACATCTTCCATGTAGGGCACGGAGTGTGTTCCGCATACATCATTTCAACAAGTCTTACTGGACTATTTAAGAAGGACTCTATTTCTGACTTACTGGGCTGATGCCAAGATTCAGTACCAAAGTGAAATCAGTAGAATGGATAAGACCATGCACCCGAGCTCCACTCCCTACCCTTCTGCTGGCTCCCTGCACCACCTCAGGGACCCCATAGCTCTCTTAGCCCTGGTGTCTCATTTGTAAAATGCTAGCCTGGGTCTCTAAGGGCTGTCCCACTACCAACAGTTCATGATTTGTGTAGACAGGCAGGCTGCAGGTGAGGGAGAGGAGCACAGATGGTGGGATGACTTCCTGTCTGCTTTCTGTCTTCTCTCCAGTTCCAGCATGGAGGCCCTGAAGACCCTGATGCAGAGTACTGGGTATGGGGACTATGTGTCTTATGTTCAGAAACTTGGGGGCTGGGAGCTGCTCACCAATCCTGAAAGACACTATGAGGGGGTCACCCTGCTGGCCAGGTAGGCCTCGCCCCCGTCCCTGGCCAGATGACCTCCCATCTTGTTGGCTCTTTCCTGGGGCCCAGGCCTGATCCTGAGCATTCTGCTCTCATCGGCAGGACAATGGTCATCAAGAATTGTTGGCACAACCGCCCCATCTTCAGCCTCATCATCAGGATGCTCCAAGAACAGGACTACACGAATCACTTACCGGCCTTCGTGTTCATGACTGAAGTGAGTGGTTCTTGGTAGGAGGAGGGAGGGTGAGTGTGGTTCCTCTGGAAGGCAGCTGTACCCAAGGGACACCTCCAGGCATGGCTGGTGGAGGAAGGGGTGGCCTAATTTACTGTGGCTCCCTGTCTTACAGAAGGGTCGGGGGACACTATTAGTGACAATTAGGTTACCTTGAGTCACAGGCTTGGAATGTATCTGGTGTAATTCCTTCTTGAATCTTAAGGCAGCTCAACTCTGTCCTGACTTTATGGGAAGACATAGCTCTTTCCTTCAGCCACCTTGACCTTCACCAGCCTTTTAAAAGGAATCTTTGCTCAGTACCACTGATTGACTCAATGTATTTCAGCCATTCGACAGAAAAAAAAATGTAGAAAATTTAGAACATGTGAAAAAGAACTTTAAAAATTATAAAACCATTAATAGTCACAATACCCAGGGGAAACCACTTTTAGTTTTGGCCTGAATGGGTGTGTGTGTGTGTATGTGTGTGTCTGTCTTTATCATATTCTAATATGACGTCATTCTCTAATACTCTGTATCCTGCTCTCTTCAAGCATCTTCAAACATAAATTTTAATGATGATGTAATAATTCATCACAAAGATGTTCTATAATTTATTGGACATTTTGTTTCCAATTTTACACTATTACAAATATCACTGTAGCGGACGCCTCTGTGCAAAAGACTTTGCCTGTATTCCAGATTATTTCTTTAAGTATTATTTCTTTAAATATTGAATATATTCAAAAAATATGAATGTCTTCTATGATTTTTTATATTAATGCCAAACTACTTTCCAGTAAAGTTGTACCAAATTATACTTCCACCAGCAGTGTCTGGGGAAGTTTTGGGATTTCTGGCTCACCGTAGGTTTAAATAGGCTCCCTTTAAAACTCAAGCTACCTGATTATTATTATTATTATTATTATTATTTTTAAACGGAGGATTACTTTTGACCATCTCAGAGAATAAAGCAGTGCTAATACTGGAATCTAAGCAGATATTCCCCTAGTGTGTCATAATGTGTCCTGACGCAGGTTGTATGGCATTGTCTTGCTGGAAGGTACCCACGGCCGTACCAAGTATGTACGTGTTGGTAGGGGGTGCTGGTATATGCATTCAAGGATGTAGGCTGTGTTGGCAGAATGCCTGGTAGGGATGTGCGGATGTGGGAATGTCGGTGCAGGGTGCACAGCTCTGCATGGAGGTGGGTGGCTTAGTTCAGTGGGTGTCTAGCATTAGTGGACCTCATGTCACTAGGGAAGCTGTTTAAATGCCGATTCCCGGACCCCATCCCCAGAGCCCTGGATTCAGTGGCTCCGGAGTAAGGCCCAGAAGTCTCTGTTTTCCGTAAACACCCCAGAGGTGGTTGTAGTACAGGTAGTCCTCGGACCCAGTTTTGAGAAACAGTACAGGGTGCAAGCTGCCGAAGGCTGGGGGGGCAGGGAGCCCCACAAGATGCAGGTCACTCTCTGTAGGGCAGTAGGTCTGACCTCTGGCTGCCCATTAGAATCCTCCCAGGAGCTTTAAAATACACTAATGCCAAACCACGACTTCACTCCCTCTCCCGACTCCCTGCCTTGAAATTCTATTTGAATTGGTCTGGGATGAAGTCCAGGCATCAGTTTATTTTAGAAGTTCCCACGTTTAAAGCTGTATTCCAGAAATACAGCTAGACCCACTCTAGAAGCTTCCCCAAACACCATAATGCCCAACTGAAACAAACGGTCATGTGAATGGCAATTACTCATCGGCCACCCTTACGGGATTTTCGGGTCCAGAAGAGCGGAGGGAGGCGTCGGCAGGCTGGGGAGGAGTCTGGGACTGCACCGGAGTGAGGAGCCAGGGGAAACCCCACTCTCAGACCTTCACCAGAGAGCCACTTTTAAAGTGGAGAACCAATGGGGTTTTATGTATCAGCTAAGACAGCTGAGCATAATGTATGAACAAGAGACCGCAGCAGGGAAAGCTTTCTAGGATGTCAAAGTCCTTTGCAACTTCCCTGTTTCGTTATCCTCGGCCGTTGCCCTGTGATGATCCCAGGTAGAAACGTTGAACAAAGGGCCGTGCACTTTTCTTCAGGGCACTCAAGGACCAGGGGAGCTCAGTGACTGATTTTCACTGCAATTCTCTGAAAAAGGCATTACTGTCTGTTTTGTAGAGGATGAAACTGAAGTTCAGAGAGTTTGAGAAACTTGCTCGGCTAGCACAAAAATTAGGTGGGTCCCCTGGGGCTGCCAATCAAAGACAAGTGGAAAGGGCTGCTCCATCCTCGGAAACGTGTTTGCCAGTGGGATCGCACACACAAACGCAGATGTATGTTTGTACGTGCATATGCGTACACACAAAAGCAAGCGCCTCTGGCTTACCTGTATCTGATTAGCTTTTGTCTTTTACAATTTGATTTCAAATGACATATAGACCCATACAAATTTGACATGAACATACAAACGAAATCACATGTGCTATTTTATTGTAGCTTTTTTTTTTTTTTTTTTTTTTTTCTTTNTTTTTACTGTATCAGTTCTACCTGCCACCTCCTCCTCTCCCAGAGATTTCAGAGGCAAGCAACCAAATATGTATCCTTCCAGATTTTTCCCCATGGTCAAATAATCTGTACACAGCTATCTGTAAATATCTGGGTGCACTTTTTACTTTAATCCTCCATAGCTCCCCTCATCAAAGATGCCTGAGGATCACCTGCAGTATGAGTGAATGACTTCTGGAATGATAGAGTGTGAAGTTACCTTTCAACTTAGCTTTGGCCTCTTTACCTGTCCTTCCAAATCCTTAAGAACGTTTCTTTATAAATAAATCGGAACCTAGATTCGAAGTCACTGGGGGATTTTGTTCTCCTTGTCCATCATTTCAGTTTTCTCTGTCTCTCTTTGCCAGCTGCTCCGCTGCTCGGGTGTGGCGGCCGTAGTGGATGAAGGCACCATCCGCATTCTGGCAGATTGGTTCCAGTACGAGGAGCCCGCCACAGTGAAGCTCTTGCTGCAGGTCGTGGGGATCTTTGCAAAGCACGGGAACATGGTAAGGGGCGGGGCGGGGGGGCGAGGGTATGCTCTTAAGAGATCTTGTCACCCAGGGAAGCAACTGAAAAGCCCAGAGGTCCAGTGTGTCATTATAGATGGGGTGGAACACACTCTTGGGATCGGACCCAGGGAACCCTCATGAAGCCAGGCCACTGGTTACGGGGGTCAAGAACCCGAGCCATTCATGCACCAAAGACAAGGTTTTCCATGGGTCATTTCAGAGTAAAGGCCAAGCCAATTCCAAGAACCCAGGCCATCCAGGTGTCCTAGAGATTGGCATCATCCCCAGGATGCTCAAGGTCGTGGAGCTGAGAACTTCTGGGTGTAGTGGGAGGACGGCTCTCCTCTGCCTTCTCCTCTTTTCCTGTGAGGACAGAAGGTCGTCCAGGGCAGCTCCCTCTGACTGCCACCCATTTACGGGCTGGTCCCAGTCCCAGGATGAAAAGAGCAAGGTCAAGCGTGGCAGCGCTGGCTCATGTTTGCGGATCCGCTTGAATCACAGTGCGAGCCCCTTGTCGTAGCATGAGTAGTTCCCCGGGAGCGTCCTTTCCTGAGCAGCGGTCCCTCTGCAGGTGCGACAGCTCCACATGCTCCAGCCCTACGTGCTGAACTGCTGCTACTCCCTGGACAGCGACATTGTGATGGAAACGTTCACGGTGCTCAAGTGTCTCACCGAGCACCTCAGCTGGCAGCACTCCTCCTCCTTCTTTGTTCAGCTCACCTTCACGCTCGGGCCCTTCTTTGAGAAGGTGAAGCCCTCTGGAGGGTCATTTCCATTCTCTGGGTGTCCAAGGGAGTGGGCAGAATTATCCGGAAAGGCCCCTGCAGCCTGAATGTGAGGCCATTCTGTAGAGGTCTGCTTGGGTATGCCCTCTTGGGTCAGGGCTGTAAAAGGCGTGAGATGTATTGAGAGCAGGCGGCAGTGACAAGGGAGAACGGGAATGCTGTGCGATCACAACAGATCACTGGGGGGAAGGGAGTGTGCGTAGGAGCGCGCAGTGGGAGCGGGGAGCTCGGGGGCTACCCGTCCCGCCTGGGTGGATGGAAGTGGAGGTGTCTTCCCTGTGTGTGTGTGTCTCTTCTCCCCCAGGAGTCAGAACACCTGCGCTTGGCAGCCTTCGAGACCTACAGGGCTCTGTTGGCCAAGGTCAAGAGGAGCATGCTTGTCTTCCCCTTGAGGCACCAGGTCCTCAACTTGATAGTCCTCCTTGTGGCCCACCTGGAGGATGTGAATGTCAGCGTGGCTCAGGTGAGAGGCCAGGCCCTGGAGCCTGGTCTTCCATTGCTGGTTGTCACAGGAGGTAAATGCTAACAGGTGTTGAGAGCCAAGGAAGAGGCTGTCGTGAGATTGGAAGATGCTGGGGGAGTTGCTTTGTCTCTGACATTGGAGAGTTGTAGGGAGGGGCCAGATGGGACCAGATGCTTGCACCAGGGTTTTCTCTCTGTCCTGGCTCTCTCCAGCTGGCCGCCAGCACATAGTGGAATACCCTGGGTGGGAAGACTCCAAGGAGGAAAACCCTAGCATCTGGCACAGTGCCTCTCTGCCCTTGGCATCATGGCCTTCCTCCCAGGTTGCACCCTGCAGGCTCCTTTGCACTGAATTGAGAACATCCCCCCCCCCACCAGCAGCAGAGAGGTTCCCATGAGGCAGTGTCATGACAGGACAGAGAGAGCCCGGGGTTGGTCATGTTGTGGGAGGCGAGGGATGTGAACGGCAGCTGGGGAAAGTTGAAAAGTGGCTGATGCACTTTGTGACAGGACGCTGGGTTTCCAGACGAGGTTACTTTGCCATGGCAAGGCCTCTGATGGGCACAGGTGGCGAAGTTGCTGGAAGTCTGTGGGGAAATCGGTTCCAGAGAGACTGTTTTCGGGGATGGGAAGCCATGTGGTGGGTGCAAGAGGCTGGGAGATGGATAGCTTCATTTCATTCAGTGCCATACCACAGCAACTGGGAACATCATTACAACCAGGCATCTTGCCCTGCTCGTTAGCGGGAAACAGGTGTAGGCACA
This sequence comes from Ailuropoda melanoleuca, assembly GCF_002007445.2. Lineage (NCBI taxonomy): Eukaryota > Metazoa > Chordata > Mammalia > Carnivora > Ursidae > Ailuropoda > Ailuropoda melanoleuca. The sequence goes on from NC_048225.1 coordinate 100,774,411, forward strand.
GCCAAGCTGCCTCGAAGACCCTGCCTCTCTCCTCTCCCCTGGGTCCCTCTGGGTTCACTGGAGCCTTCCCTCCCTTCAGGACTGGACTCACTGCCATTCGTCTCCCTTCCTTGTGCCCTTCTGCGTGTTCTCCCAGCCCCCTCCCCGTAACTCCTCATGCTGAGCCTTCCTGTCTCTCCAGATCTGCCGGCCTGCCCTCTGCCACACGGCCGCCATACTGGGCTGGTCAAGGCTCAAAGTGATATTTGCCGAGAAAGATGTGTGGACTATCCTCAGAGCCCTGGTAAGGTGGCAGCTTACTGACCATTCTGCTCCTATGCAGGGAAGGTGGGGGGGGCAGCAGTCTGCTTCCTGAAGCATCTGGGCTTTGCTGCAGTTCAAAAATGAGAAGCTCAGTGAGCANAGGTGGGGGGGGCAGCAGTCTGCTTCCTGAAGCATCTGGGCTTTGCTGCAGTTCAAAAATGAGAAGCTCAGTGAGCAGCCACTTTGTGCCCAGTACCTCGACCTGGTTCCTGCCCTCCCATTGCTCCCTGTCTAAGCTGCCAAACTAGAAACACAACCAGACAAATTTAGAATACTGTGGTGAGGACTAAAAGAGAGGAATGTACTTCATAGCACAAAGGAGGGGTGCCCAGCCCAGTCTGGGAGTTGAAGGAAGGCTTTCTGGAGGAAGTGCCATCTGGGAAGGCTTTCTCGGCTGCCAGGGGAAATGGAAAGCAAGTTGTCACTTAGGCATAGAGAAGGGATCAGGAGTGCAGGCCGAGGTGCTGCCATACACAGGGATGCGGCGCAGAGCACTCACTCTGTTCCAGGGACTTTGCCTATGTCATCTTATATAATTTGATCCTGAGAAATAAGGGCAGAAGAGCCCGGTGGGGGGGGGCTATCAGTGGCTTGGAATGATGTGAGCAGGGGCAGGAAACTCAAATGCCTACAAGGCCATGAAGGGAACATTAAATAGAGAAGCAGACAGGGTGGCCCTGGAGGGGAATCGAAGATCCTGGGGTCCAGTGAAGGCAGTGCCTCTCAGTGTGGTCAGGACCCTACACAACCTTGTTCTGCTCTCAGCATGGTCAGATACTGCATAACCTTGTTCTAGTACATTCTCAGTAGCGCCGCCTTTATCCTGAAAGGAAATTCACAGATGATATCATCTACCTGTACAGATTTCCAAAGTAAATATAATCCCTAATTCCAAAGGAGAAATGAAAGTAATTTTAAATAAAATAGCATGTAAATATGTATGTAGTGCAATATAACATAAATGACATGGCTACATGACGTGATATGATATAACATTACGTAATGTAATAGAACATAACATAAATAATAGATGTGAGTATGTGGCGCCCGTTCCTCTGGAAGACAAGGCGAAGTTGTTGACTCCTCGACCCTCTCTGTGGAATCTCTGTGACTTGACCTATTACAAATGCAAAATGGTACCAGACTGCTGTGTTGGGGACTCAAACGCCACGAGAAGTGTGGCCCGTGGTGCTATGACTTTCAGAGTGATGGACAATATTTGGTGAAGGTCTATGCGAAATGAAGTACAGTCTTTCTTTGCTTCATATTGTAGATGGATCCCTAGGAAACCCCAGTGTGTATTTGAACTGTGAAAAAATAAATTCTGTGTCTATATAAAAGACAGGGTCAGGTTCTGAGCACAGATAATTAGAAATAGATTTTTGATACAAATATGCAGGGGGCCTTCGAAATTAGTGTACTCCCTCTCATCATTTTGACAACCAAAAACATCCCCCCGGTTCGATAACTCCCCTGGGACTGTACAATCCCCAGCGGAAAGGGTTGAGAACCAACTGAGTGAGTCTATGAGATACAGCAGGCTCAGTGATGCTAGATTTTCCACTTTGTTAAGACAAGCAGGAAATCCTGATTTTAGGTGAAATTTACCACATTTTTCTTGGCAAATAATTTACGGTGTTTAAAGCTTTGTGTGGAGCAAATGAAAAAAATCTGCAGGTTGGTTTTGGCTCATGAACTGGAGGTGTGCAGTCCTGGCACGGGAAGCAGGAAGCATCAGTTCCAAGTTTCCCATGAAGGAAAATAAGAAGGGAAACCAGGCCAAGAAATAGAATGGGAACAAGAGGAGAGGAGGATGGTGGTCACTTAGGAAAGAGATAGTTTCAGGAAGCGAAGAGCGGTCAGCAGTGCGTGGTGACGGTCGTGTGAGTCCAGGGAGATAACGACTGGATGTGCATGTTGGGTTTGAACCCTGGGAGCCAGATCCAGATCAGTGGAATGGTGCAAGGAGACCAGGGTACAAGTAATCCAGGGGTTTCTCAGGGTAACTTCAAACCTGGGGAAGGTGAGCAGTGGGTGGGGCTCCGTCTCACAGACCCTTCAAATGGAGCAGTCAGGCTTCTGTTGGTCTGGAATGTTAGGTTTCCAGTTAGGATTTTTATTTGAAGAAAAGATGTTCTACCAAAAAAGTTTGACAAACCATGGTCGTAGCCTCCTCGTTTAAGAACTTGGGCTGCAGTGTAAAGAGGGAGTAGGAGAGTCGCTGGGAAGGACACTCAGGGAATGGGGTTAGGTCTTTTGCAAAAAGCAGGACACGTCATCTCCCAGAACCTTCAAGGCAGGCAATCTGGATGAACGCAGAAGTGGGTGTGTGCCGAGGCAGGTAAAGGAAGGTATTAAAACACTTAATTACATGTGGCCCTGCTAGTCTCTGTTTAAATAGAAGGGTGTAGACATGATCAGTTCTATTGTAGCCTAGAGCAGATGACCTTGAGATTGAAGATTTTAAGCCAAGATGTACTAAACAGTCTTGAAACAACTGGGTTCACTCCTCTATGGTTGGGAGTAGGAGGAATGTGTGAGCAAAAGATTGGGGGTAAATCTATTCAAGTTTCGTGCCTTCCACAGGGAAATTGATCCCCCTGTCAATCCAGGAAGGCTTCATGGAGGAAATAAGACTACAGGAGCTGGGGTGGGAGGGGATGGAAATGTAGAATTTTTAAAAAATAAATTTTTAAAGTAATCTCTATACTCAACGGGGGGCTGAAACTCATGACCCCAAGATCAAGAGTCACATGCTCCATCAGTGAGCCAGCGAGGTGCCCCTAGAATGTTTTGACGGGGCTTTGCACTGAGATGATGCCTCCGGACTGGCTGAGGGGGGCAGAAGAACTGGCAGTGGGCACCTTACCCAATCCGGCTCCTCTTCTCACAGCTGGAGCAGGAGGCAGAGAAGGCCCCGTGGTTCCTGAAGCAGTGTATGCCCCTCCTTAAGAGCCCACAGGCCCCTATCCGCCAGACAGCAGTACGGTTTGCAGGTACCACTGTCCCTCTTCTCGGAGCCACTGTGTCCTTGTCCCGGCATCCTTCAAACAACCTGGGGACCGGGGACGCGAGGATATAAGAGCCTGAGGTAACATTGGAGGGTGAAGGGGCTCGTTGCCCAGGACTGTTCCCACCGTAGTCTGTGTAGTCTCCACCCATCCCTCGGTCTCCACCTGTTCCCCCCACCCTCCCCGCCCCGCAGCAGGCTCCGGGTTGGGTCGGGTGACCTTTCCTACAGAGGAATGGGCCAATTCCTGGCAGGCCAGGCCAACAAAGCTCCCGAGGGGCGGGGTGTCAGGGTGTTGGTGCTGCTCTGACGCTCGGAGGCTGGGGAGGACAGCTTCAGGTCGCCCCAAGGAACAGTGTCTTTAGAACAGAGGGATCCCCTCCCCCTCCCCCAGCCCAATTTGCCGATGACCCTCAGGAACAGGGGAAGTAATTTCTACTTGTGGGAAAAGTCTAGACAAGGCCAGGTAGGGGGAGCGAAAGACGAAAAGAAGGACGTGTGTATTTGGGGAGGAGACACGAGAGCAGGTGCAGCCAGGGCCCTGTGGTCCCTTGTGGGGCCCCTGAGGTGCTCTGTGCGCTCCCGTAGGCCAGATCATCCAAACCTTAGGTGCAGAAGAGGCCAGTGATATCGAGGAAGTATATACAGGTGAGTGGCAACCCAGTCGCGCCTCCTTGCAGCTTCAAAGGGTACTGGTGTCAGCGGGGAAGTCTCAGAAATGAGGGGAAATGGGCACGCGGCTCACAAAAATGATCCCTGGAAAGAACGAAGTGGGGCGTTGGCCAGAGCCCTCCCGCTCCTCCTGTTCCCTCACTGACCCTCACCCCTGGTGAGCTCCAGGCCGGTCAGCAGCCAGGACAGTTCCTGGAACTCTTGATAGAGAGCCTCACCGGGGGGACACAGGGGTTCTCAGCCCCTTCTCGTGAAGCCGCCAGTACTGCCCCTGGGATAGACCATGTGTTCTCCGCCATCCCCCAACCCCCGCCACGCCCCCCCCAACGCCATGCTCTTCCCTTTTCCCCCGTCTTGTCTCAAGCACCCTATTCCTGCCTCTGCCGTGTCCCCTGCTGCTGCCTGAACCCCTGGCTGTAGCTCTCTGGGAAGTCCGAGGACGTCACTCACAGCTATTCCCTGCAGAAGAGGAGGGCAGAGGCGGGCAGGAGGGGGTGGCGGAGGGGGCTGGAAAGGTTGGTTGTGGAGGCAGGGGAAGAAGCGAGACGTGAGCCCGGGGCCAGTATGTCCTCCTGCTCGTGGCTGAGCAGGGCGGCCTCCCAGCAGGAGTTCTGGCTCGTTTTTTAAAAGCCGCCAGTCCCCATCCTTCTGCGCCGCCCGTCTGCCAGCCGTCCCGCTGGGCCCGCCGGCGGGGCCCAGAGCCGGCACCCAGCCCAGCAGCCTCGCTCTGTTCCAAGCACCTTAGCGGTCCCTGTGTTGCAGCCCTCAGGTCCCTGCAGGAAGACCCCGACCCCACGGTCAGCTGCCTCGCCACTCAGACCTTCTACATCCTGGAAGCCAAGGAGAAGCTGCCGGTCGGCACCCCTACGTCCTGCTTCTGCGGCAGGAAGCCTCGAAAGGTCTCCTGATCCTGTGTCCTTGGGGCCTGGCCAGGGCGGATGTGACTGTGGCAACAGTGGCAGGGGCTCCTGCGCCTGGCTAGAAGTGGATGTGTGCCCCGCAGACCGTTCGTAATAAAAGGGAGAAGTGTGAACTTCTTGTGGGGTTGGAGTTTCCTGGCCTTTCCACTTCGTTCTGCGGGGCAGAGCCGTTCGCCATGGGCTGCCTCCTCCGGGCGAGCCTCTGGCCCGGGCTGGCCTCTCCCGGCCCCGCAGCCACCGCCCCCCCCCCGTGCCCTTCCCCCACGTAGCCGGGTGATCTGAGGCCAGAGCGTGAGACTCTGAGCATCAGCTTGAACTACAGACTGGCACAAAGGGGGACGCGGGGACGCGTGAGGTGCTCTCGACTCCCGCGGTTCTGGGCAGGCTTCCGCGTGGCGAGCGAGAGTCCCCTCCAGCTGGTGCATGCAGGGCGGCGATTTACTGAAGGGCGTTTGTCAGCTCATGAAACATCCCGGGAGATCAGAGAGTTTGGATACCGCCCGTCAGGCACAGGGCGGCTCTGTAAAAACACCAGTGTGGCTGTCCGTTGGCGCAGCCCAAACCGCAGCCCAGGTGCCAACACTCAGGCCTGGACCGCAGCAGCCCGGCCACCGTGTGTCCAGAGACCCGGACGTCTCCTCCTCCCGCGCCCACGGTTGCGCTGGCTGAGGACTATCTCCCGGGGCCCCTGCTGGAGTCCGTCTGGCCCAGGGCCGTCTGACAGTCCCTCAAGTTTCTCCTCAGGTCGACGCAGGGTCATATGCTACTGTCACGCCACCCCCCACCCCCACCGGCCTCTGAAGTCACCTGCTCCCCCTGACCTTAGTCAGCCAGGCCCCAAAGCTCTGGGGACAGGGACAGTAACCAATGTCCTAAAACGTAGCGCCCCCCCCCCCACCATGGTCAAACCTGCTCTGACCTGGACGGAGCTCCGGCCACGGTGACGCAGACGCTCGGGCTTGCCCGGGCTCTTGTCCTGCGGTGCCCAGCCTCTGTCGCCTGCATGCAAGCCCCCAGGAACACGTGGAGGTCTCCCCTCAGTCACCCTCTGCACCCCCGCATGCCTCGCTTTCCGCGGTGGCCGCGCTCCTGTCAGCACCAGCCCCACCTGGGTGCGGCAGCTGGCGACACTTGGTCCCGCTCACAAACACACCTCAGAGGCAGGCGTTGGCCAGAGGGCTCTTCTCACACGCTCTCCTTGGCCTGGTCTCGGGCCGCTCATCAGCGGCTGGTGGCCTTATCAGCTGCTCCTTTCATAGACGGAGGTGAGTGGGGGATAGCACCAGACAGCGGTGCACGCGTGTTCCCTTCCCTGGCTTCCGTGGCACAATCAGGCCAAGTATGTTGGCATAGGACCCACTTCAGGCATTCTGGTGCCCCCCGCAGATCACCCCCCCACATTGGTCAAGCCAAGTGTAAGAGCCATGATGGGAGGAGACCACATGGGGGGAAGGAATCTCTGTCTTGGTAGGATCATGTCCAACTCTCTTGGCTCCTCTGGGCCTCAGTTCCTCTCATCTGTAAACTGAGAGGGTTGGAAAAAACCATCTTTGATGATGCCACCCAGGTTGACAATGACTGACTCCCATCAAATTCTGACAGGTGCTATTACAACCTAAAGAGTATTTCTCTCCACACGGTTTGCTTCTGAATTTCCTATAATGAGCAGATATTACTGTTATAATTTGGGGGGAAACCAAATCCCACAAAAGAACAAAAGAACAAGGTCCTTTAACTCAGTGCTCCTGCCTCTCTACCCCTCAGGGCTTTGGCATCTTCAGGGGGCCCCGAGTTTGGAAATACCATGTTCTGTGGCAAACCCTTTGCAGGGCAAGGGGAGGGACACAGTCGCAAGGTAGAAGCAGTTGTCGGGAGTCCGTTGCAGGGCCCCGCTCCTCACAAGGTCAAAGGCACCTGGGCCTCTATTTTCTGGTTTTACCCACACACCCCACAGGCCTGCAGCTGGCCACGCCCAACTGTCACTTCTCACGGTCAACAGTGGGCTCTGTCCCGTTGGGTGGGATCCTATGTAAAAGAAGGGCCTGTGGGGAGCCAGGGTGGGACCAGACCAGGCGGGAGGGTGGGGCAGGGAGAGTGGCCTGGGTAAGGCTCAGTCAGCCAGCCAAGAACAACCGCCCTCGGAATCCACCCCTGCTTCCCCGGGCAGGGAGGCTCCAGCGCCTGCTGGAGGGCCTTGTGGGGATTAGGGCTACTCCGCCCACCTGTGTCCCCCTCTGTGGCTCAGGGTCCCCTTTCACTTGCTAAGACCCTTCTGTGTGAGGACCAGGAGCCTCCTGGGTGGAGCCTCCCTCGGGGAGCCTCCCACCTGCAACCCACCGTGACGTCTGCCTCCCACAGCCCCACAGAACTCGCCGGCTGGGTCACCTGTCAGCAGCCAACAGCCGTAGGTCTAGATGAGCAGAAAGGACTGTGTAGGCTGCCAGAGCACCTTGGTTTCATATTTGGAAACACAGCGGAGAGAGACCCTGTTGTCTTCACATTACAAAGATCAGAAAGTAAAGCTTTCAAGATGGTCTTGGCTGGTGACAAAGATGCAGATGGTCACCCAGCAGTCACGATGTCCAGGGATGGGCTGGAATGTCCGGGAGTTGGGGGGTGTGAGCTGTGGTTATCCAAGGGGAAGGTGACAGCTCCATACAGGAAAATTTCGTTATTTAATGACATTTCATTACTCACAACCCGCAAACATGCCTATTCTTCCCTTACCTCCTTCACTCACTCATGCACCCAGAGTCTGTTCAGCATCTGTCGTCACAAGGCACAGAGGGAATAGGGAAATAACCAGAATAAAATCATTAGCCTAAGAAAGAAAAGAGGGTGGGTTTTATGGTATGGGAATTATATCTCAATAAAACTTTTATTAAAAATATTTCCTTTCTTTTTTTTTAATTAAAGATTTTATTTACTTATTTAACAGAGAGAGAGACAGCCAGCAATAGAGGGAACACAAGCAGGGGGAGTGGGAGAGGAAGCAGCAGGCTCCCACCCGAGGAGCCCAATGAGGGACTCGATCCCAGAATGCCGGGATCATGCCCTGAGACGAAGGCAGACACTTCACGACTGAGCCACCCAGGCACCCCTAAAAATGTTTTCTTGAGAGCAAAACCTGACAAACTGGATACTTGCCCACAGAGCTAACGTTGGGCCACTGGCACCACAAGGCCTCGGGGACACAGTGAATTCTGAATGAAGCACAAACTAAAATTGTATGGGAGCCATGGGTTCCTGAGAAACAGTGGTAACAGGTCAAATACACTGAGTTATAGCCTGAGAGTAGCTCAGTGGTCCAGGAACAATCCCGTGTCTTCCGGGGAAGAGCACACTGTAGGTTTGCTTGGCACCCTCTTAGACCTATTTTTATGTTGAAAATAATGAGACTAGTAGGCGGAGACAGAGCATTTTCAGGGCCTTAGGAAAAAAAGAGAATGGGAGTTTTTAAAGACTGAAAAGCACTGATCTAGAAACAAAAATCAAGACCACTGTGGAGCTGTTTCCTTCTATGAACTTTTCATATTTCTGTCTTCTCTTCCTAAGTAGCAAGGGAAGGAAATATGTCTGGTACGCATCACGCACGGGGTCTTCCAGGCTCTGGAGAAGGCACTTGGTATGTTCGTGAAAGCAAACGGGTGCTGTGGTTGGGCAGGTCTGGGTTCCAGTCCTGGCTCTGTCCTCACCAGCGCTGATCCTGGACACGTCATTCCCTGAGATTTTGCCCATTTCAGAAAATGAAAACACTACCTATCACACAGGGGGAAGGAAGATCCAAGGAAAAATGCCTGAAATAGCGCCTGGAATACAGTGGGTGCTCAGTAAGTGCTGGTGCCCTCCTCCAGCTAACGTACCGTCCCAGGAGACAACAGAGAGCGTCCGCGAGGAACGAACACTCTCAACGCTGCTTTCTCATTGAGCAAGCCCTAAACTCACAGCCCGGGAAATTCTCACCAGGCTGGACCCAGCCCCAGAGGCCCACGCCACCTGCCCCAGCACCAACCTCCCACCCCAGAGAAAGGCGACCAGCCAGACGCTGGCAGCTCTCAGGGCCCACACCACGACAGATACGTTAGGTCATTCGGGTTTTATTTATGACAACTTCTTAGAACACACACATCCAGTCTAGGCACAGAAATGTACAGCATGAGGCTTAAATAACTTTCATACACTATGTACAGTCATCGGCAGAGGTACAAAACATATATACATCTTGTGCTATAGCCGCGTAGCGAGGAGCGCGTAAGCCAGGCGAGACCCTGCAGCCTGGGCAGGGGGTGATCCCTAGAAAAGAGCTGGTGGGCAAGGCGGGGCCCTGATTCACTTCAGGGGTCTTCTCTGACCCTTGGCTCTTCTTGGAGTAGTTCCCACTTCCCTGCAAAGCCCTCGGGATAAGGGTTCAAAAAACTGGACGGGGGTATGCTAAGGGTGGGGGCTCATCGGAATGCTGGGGCTGGGCAGGGGGTGGGGGCTAGAACGAAGATGCAGAACTTTCCTTTAGATTCTGTCCTTGCACATAAGAGGGTGGTGAGGGACCCTGGGGGCCAGGAGAGTAAGGCCAGGCCCCGGCTCCTGAGGCTGGGCCAGGATGCTGGTCTAAGCTAAGAGAGCAGTAAGCAGTTTCCTGCTTGGGATGGCAAACAGACAGACGCCATGCGTTTGGGCCTCTGGGTGGGAAGAAACTCACGGCTCTTGCAGGGGGGGGCCCTGTCTACACAAACACAATGTTGAAGACGCTGGGCTCAGGCAGGTGCTGAGCAGCCGAGGGCCGTGCCTGCGCTCAGCCCAGACTGCATCAGAGGACGGCCCCCGAGAGCTGGGATGGTCTACGTGAGGGGAGAGAGCAGGGCATTTCTAACTTCACAGCCGCGGCCTGCCCATGGCTCCACCACAATGGCTGGCATGAGAAGGTCCCAGAGACAATCTTCCCTACAGCGGTTTTGTGCTTTAAATCGCCCTCTGCCCAGGTGACACCGCCCCAGGCGGGCAGCAGGGCCAGACAAGCGAGGGTTGGCCTGGGTTGGAGCTGTAGTGATGGTGGGGGGGAAGGGAGACCATTCCCGGATCCACAAATGTCCCCTCCCAGACCCACAGATGCACCCTGACCACCTCAAAGACTTGGGTGTGCCTTTCCTCATCCTTGGCAATCTCCAAAGGCAACTCCAGGTGCTACCTTGGAGAATTCTGTCATGGAGAGATCAGCTACTCAAGTGAAAGCAAACACTGAGCTGATTAATACTGAGAACACAGCCTGGCCCAGGACTGTGCCGAGCAGGCCCACAGGCAGTCAGCTTCAAAAGCATTCGAACAGGGGCTCAGCCTTGGGGACAGAGAATGTGGCTCTGGGCTCCTTAGGCTCAATAGGGCTGGGACCCAGCCTGGGCTCAGGCATTTAAAGACTTGGGGTGTGGGGCTGAGAGAGGGACACGTCTTCTGATGTGGCCGGGCCGGCGTTGGCCCCGACTCAAGTCTGCTGATGGGCAAAGGAAAGTAAGTAGTTTGACAAGCCCCCCAGAATCAGGACAAGCCATGGGCTGAGCCCTGGTCCGAGCGAGGAAACGCCTGCCAGACCAGGACATACTCAGTCTAACTGTAGGCAGAACCAAGCTGGGATGAGCCCCCTGGACCCAGGTCTGCCCAGGCCACCTGCCACAAGCCTTGCCATTTGTGCTCAAATCACAACCATTTTGTGCTTCCAACCTTTAGGATGCTGGGGGCCTGCCCCCTAACTATGTACCTTGGACATCCCTGAAGGAGTAGGCGGAGACGCCAACACTCTTGGAGCACAGCTTTTGGAAGGGCTCAGGGCTCCTGAGGGACTTCAAGTTTAGAGTCAATGATACTCGCCAGGACAGCAGAGCCGGCCTGCCATGAGGTAGCTGACCCATCAGAAACAGCAGGAAGTGGGCAATGATGCTGAGTACCTCTCGCAGGCCGGAGGGTCACATCTCGCTCAAGAACGGGCCTTGCAGCTACAGTACCGTTCCCGGGCTGGGGCAGCCCCGGCCCGTGGGGGCAGCACAGTCTTTTGTGTTTCTACCATTTGTAAACAGTCATGCAGACGGAGTCTTTCTTACAGGTTGCAAGGTTGAAGCTTTCTGATCAGGTGGGGAGAAGGATGGGGAGGAGAAGAGGCGCTTGCTTCCATGTGGCCGAGGGAGTGGCTCCCCTGTGCTGCCTGGAGGAGGAGGGATTTTTGGCCATGGCAGACAGACTGTCGCAGGCTCCAGGAGGCCAGTATTCCAGGGTGCGTGCTTCCTGCATACATCAGCTTACCCGGACTCCGCCACCAGGGCCGGCAGGCGCCACTCGGAACAGGGGGAAGCAGGGCTGGGGACTCAGGCCCCAGCAGGTGTTTTTGACTTTCGCCCGCTAGGACAGCCTCCTCTGCCCTGTGCGCCACATGGGGGTCACACAGAGGGGGTTCCGATGCCCTGGCCAAATAGGCAGAGGCACAGAGGACAAATTCAGGGCTACCTCTGGAAGGTCTAAAAGTCACTGCATATCTCAGAACAGAGTTGGGGCTCCTGGCTCCCAGACCGAGGACAGGAAGCACAAGCCCAGTTAAGCACTGGAAAAACACTGTGGATAGGTTGGGGCGGAGGGATGTCCCGGGACTCCTCCCAAGGCCCGGTCCTGTAAATTCAGAAATGCCCCAACAGGGGGCGCTGGAACACGGATTTAACCACATCCCCAGAGCCATGAGTCCACAGCCCCAAGGCAAAAAGAAACTCAATGAATTCCTTCTTCACCACTCATCTAAAAGGGGGGGGGGGCCTCTCGCCCATGCCAGCTTTAAGGCTTGAAAATGTGTCTCCTGAATAACCAGAGGGAAAGAGGCCGGAAGGACTCCCTGCCCTGTCGGGGTGAAAATACAGGTGAGCTGGGGAGGGGCCCGGGCCATCCTCACCATCCAAGCCACCTCCTGGCAGACACGATCCTCCGAGCTGCTTCCTACGTGGCCCACACAGGACTCTGGGAATGGGGGCCCCTAGCCCCAGGCTGTGGGGTAGAGCTCCCCTGCCTTCTGGGGGCAGCGGGCATGGGATCCCACGAGTGCAAAGACACGTGTGGTGCCGCGGGCATGGCTGGTGTAAGGCTGCCCAGCATGGGTGCCAGGCCCCGGGGTGGAGGAAGGCACTGAAGCATCAGGCGGCCTAGAGGTCAGGGGTGCGCTAGAATGGTCCCTGGGGGCAATGTTGGGGACAGGCCCGAGCTGCAAAGTGAACGGAAGAGGTGGCCCTGGAGAGCTGGTCGGGTGGATTCCCTTTGGGATTCCTGGCCCCCGAGTGCTGAGGGAAAGTACATCTGGGAAGAAACTTCAAGTCAGTTTCCAGGAGGCAACAGCAAAAAATAAAAATAAAAATAAAAATAAAATAAATTAAATAGCTGAAGTATTTCTGACCATCTCCCCAAAGGAATTTTTCTAGCAGCTCTACCTTGGCCCCATCAGAACGGGACCCCAAGGGGTGGCTGGGGTCAACTGGGAATGGCTGTTGGTGGCCAAGGGGCTAAGGGTCAGCTGCAGGGCCCAGCTGCCAACACCTGGTTTCCATGGTTACCTGAGGACTATCATTTTGGGCTCAGAGGCAGGTGGCTCCGGAGGCTGGATGAGGGGATAGAAGGGGAGGCCTTTTCATCGGAGGGGCATGGCAGGGGCTGGGGCTGCTTCTCCTCCCCTATAGGTCCCCACGACTGGGCCGGAGGCTTAAGGAAGGGCATGGCCAGCTCAGCAGGAGAAAATGTGGCCAGAGGAAGGGCAAGGGGGAGCCCGAGGGGCTGCAGGGAGAGAAATGAGAGGGGAAAATGCCCTTTGGCTTCACAGCTTAAATTCCTCCCCAACCTCTCTCTCTCCCCCAAGAGGCGGGGGAATAGTATCCCATAGGAAGGTCAAGGGAGAGGCAGGAGAGCAGGAGAAGGGCCACCCCTGAGGCCCACACCCTCCGTCCCCAGGGCAGTTGGCCCCGTCAGGCCACAGCTTCCCTTCTGTGCTGTCCAGGCTGCTGGGGGCCGAGGGTCTGGGGGCCATCGTCTGAAAGACAGCCAGGGTGAGGACTGCTGTGTGCTCCTAGGGTGGGCCGCCGGGTAACCGCCGCACACTCCAGAACTTCACGGTCAGGTCACTGGGGTGGACGACAGAGAGGGACTGGTCAGCTCTGCAAGTGGGCCCGGCTGGCTACCCCCAAAGTAAAGGATGGGCCAGATTCTCCAAACTCCCCAAATGTGGCTGGGGCCCAGGGGCAAGCACGGCTGAGGAGAAGGGCAGACTGCAGGGGGGGAGGGGTGGCAGCTGGGCAGAGGGAGAGGGCCTGTGGTCTCAAAGTCCCCAACAGAATTCTCCTCATGGGTTTTCGTTGGTGTTGTTTTGTTGTGTCCAGGCCTGGATGCTCCCCCTTTGCCTTCTACCACCTGGGACCCCTCTGCTGGGGGTCTGTTCCGCTAGTCATGCTCGGAAGAGGAGGGTGGGAGGAAGAGCGGCAGGCGGGGCATTCACTCCGGGCCAGGCAGGGGGGCATGAAGGGAGAGCAGGGAGGAGGAGTAAAATAATCTCATACCGTTGAGAAGCAGCTCAGACCGAAGTGGAGAAAGAGAGGAAAGAGGGGAGAATGACAGAGGAGGTGGGAGGGGAGGGTCAGGGCAGGGTGGTGGCTCGGCCCTTTATGGCCAGGACTCGGCGAGGAAGGCAGGGGGTGAGTCCGGGGACGTAATTCCACACCTTTACCCGGCAGTCGCTGTTGGGGGAGAGAGGCAGAGAGGAAGAGAGGAGAGGCAGGAGGAGATGGGGAGGGAAAGAGGGGAGAGAAGGGATACCGTCGGACGTGAAGGAAAAAGAAGAGACCCCTCTGAGGAGCTCCCCTATGGGACAGAGGCCTGGGCATCCCCTGGATGGGGGTAAAGACAGCCAGGGTGGGGGCTGCTGTGGGAGGGGCAGGAAAGGCTTGCAGACAAGTGGGTGAGTCCTGACCAGGGGCCCAGCACCTTCCTGCTCCCCTGCCCCTGGAGGGCGCTCCTGGAGGGCTAGCACAGGCTAGCGGGCGCCGTGGGGTCCGCTCCATGAACCGAGCCTGTTGGGACAATAGCAGGGGCCCTGAGGCCCCCTAGCCTGCCCTGCCCACACCAGGGAGAGGGGCAGGGAACACACGCAGACCTCTTCACCTGGCACCCACCTGGAAGCAGTGAAGATGTGCTTGGCGTTGGTGCAGATGGCATTGATGGGGCTGTCATGGCCCCTGATCTCGCCAATGGGCGTGAAGTTATCCACGTTCCAGACCTTGATGACACCCGCACGGCAGGCGCTCAGCAGCATGGGGCGGCCCGGGACAAAGGCCAGGGCACACACCCAGTCCTTGTGTGCATTGGGGATTTGCTGTGGGAGGGGCAGAGCTAGTGAGGCCTGGGGGCAGTGCTGACGGGGGGGGGGGGAAAGCCAGCAGAGCGGGGAGAAGCTGGCAGGGGACACTGCGCACGTGAAGGACAGCTACCGGGCTCCCCGGACAGGCAGGCTAGCAGCACTGTCCAGGAGGCGGGTGGGGCGGGCCCATGCTGGGGACTGCAGGGGCCCAGAGATCGGTCCTTTGGCCCCGTCACTCCGAGGCAAACCTAAGATTGTGCACTGGTGGCGAACCCTTCAGGCCTCCCAGGGGGAAACGCTTCAGGAAAGGGAACAGTGAGCAGCTGAGCTTTCGAGTCAAACCTAGGGGCTGAGAGCAGTCCCTTTCCTGAAAGCAGCTGCATGGGGGAGAGTACAGGGGAGGCCGCAGGGGAGGGGAGTGGAAGCAAAGGGGAAGAGGGTGGAGAATAGGCAGGCTGGGGGAGCTCTGGCCCAAGACCTGAGGTCCCCAAGGCCCTGCCTGGACTGGGGAATGGCCTCACCCTAGCCCACCGCTCCCCTTCTGCCCACAGCACCTGGATGAGCTCCTGCTGCTCCAGGTCCCACTTCTTGATACCATTATCCCGGGAGCCGCTGAACAGGACATCTCCCTGGATGGCAAGACACTCGATGCCATCATAGTGTGGGGGTTCAAAGTTGTGGGTGGGGCCAATGGTGCCTGTCACACACTCACCCAACTCGAACATCTGTGGGAGGAAAGACAGATAGGGAGAGCCCGAGGGAGAAGGAGGGAGCTCCAGGGCCGCCCACCCACTCTCACACAGCACTGTGGTCCCCAGGAGCCGACAGACCCGGTGGCCTGACCCGGTGTGGTAGCCACGGCCCTGGGGGAGAGGAGCTTCCCCAGCAGGATAGGGCTCCCAGAGGGGCACTGCTCCTTCCAGGGACAGAGGAGTCTGAAGGCTTGGGTCCTGACCCTTCCTAAGGGGACTGGGGCAGACTGGCTTTAGAAGTTAACGCAGGGGGTGACCCCACAGCTGGACATGCAGCTCCTACAGAGAAAGGTGGGTTTGGGAAGCGAATCTCCTTTTCAGTTTCTTTTATTTTAAAATAAATATAACATTACTTGTACTTGAAATAAAAATATCATCACACCAACCACCCTCTGTTTCTCTACTTCCCAGTTTCTCACTGTGTACACGTGGTTTGCAATGACATAATCCGGGAGCAAACAAAATTCGTGTCGTTTGCTACCCTTTGTGCTCTGTTCGCATGTTCGCAGTTCAGTAGATGCTGAGCCTTTCAGTGGGTTTGACGTGACTAACTGACGTGACCGCTATTCCACCCTTAGACATTTAGGTCATTTTCATTTCTGCCCCATTGACAAAATTCCACTGCAATCTACTTTCTGCACACACCTCCTTGCCTCTCTGGGATGATTTCTTCTGCATAAGTCCCTAGAAGTTTCAGCATTTCTCATGAGGGCTCCCAAGGCCCCAGAGGGAAGGGGTGGGGGAGGGCAGGAGAAATGCAGAGAATGCCCCGCACCCCCCACCCCCTGCACCAGGCCCAAGAGGGAGGCCTTCTCAGGTACCTTAACGTAGTGGTCTTTGGAGCCAGTCACTACCAGGTCGTGCTGGCTGGCAGTCTGGGTGACTGTCAGGCACATCACAGGGCCGATGTGGCCAGTCAGCTTGCCAACCGGCTGGAACCTGTGGTGGGGAGAGGCCCGGCCGGTGGGGGGACACGGATCAGGGGGAACCCTGGCTTGTGAGGGCCGGTGGGGGAGGTCCGCCCTGGAATGAATGGGTCCGGCTGGGGCACTCTCCCTCCCTCAACACAAGACCAAGAACCTAGACATCAGCGGCCCGGTGTCCCAGGGGCCTTAGAGGACAAGGGTCCAAGCTCTGGGGTATGGGACCCAAGCCCAACAGGAGGCAGAAATGGGGCAGCGCGGGGTTCTGCCAGCCCTAACGGGTGGTGCCCACAGCGGAGACCCGCAGACCCCCCGCAGCCCTCCGGGGCGCCCCACGCATCCCCCACCTGCTGAGCTCCCAGACGCGGACGGCGTTGCCCGAGGCGGCATACAGCATGGTGCCTGAAGGGCTGAGGGCGATCTGGTTGATCTGGTGCTCCCCCTGAGCACTGGTGATAGCGCGGGTGGACGCCGCGGCACAGGCGTCCCCGGAGGTCACCTGGCCCGAGGACCTGCCGCAAGCAAGGAAGGCAAGGTCAGAGGTCAAAGGAGTCCATCCACACAGGCCAGGAGAGCAATCAAACCTCACTCAGACCAGGCCTGATACCCCGGTTCTTCCAGGAAGCCTTCCCTGACTGATGAACAGAGGGGAGCAAAGCTCCTCCTGGAAGTTTCTGGTCTGCTGAGGGAGAGACCAAGGGTGACAGTGCCAGCCCATGGCCAGCAGAAAAGTCCCTGACCCTGAGCTGGGCTTGTGGAAACCAGTTAGTCTCTCTGAGTCCCAGTTTCCTCCTCTGTAGACAGAGGTGGTAATACTCATTCGGTTTACTCTCCTCCTCTTGTTTTTTAAAAATTGAAGACTAGTTTTTTAGAGCAGTGTAGGGTCACAGCAAAACCGAAGGGATGGTTTCCCCTATGGCCCTGCCCCACGCACGCACAGCCTCCCCCACCGTCACCAACCCCACCAGAGGGGGCGTTTGGCACAGCTGGCAAGCCCACCCGGTCGCAGCATCATCACCGTGGGCCGCAGGTGACAGGAGGGCTCACTCGCGCCATACACTCTGTCAGTGTGGACAAACGCATAGTTACAGGCTCCGAGGGGTTTCACTGCCCTCAAAATCCCCTGTGTTTACTCTTGCTTAAGGATCATGTTAAGGAACAGACGACGGCTTATAATGGACACATCAGGACAAAGCATAGCTTCTGCTAGGAAATGGTTTCATTCTGCAGTGGCCCTTGTCCCACTTCTGTCTCCCACATGTCTGTCTGCCTGAGACCATCAGGGTCAGGGATGAGAACCGGCTCAGGTGGCCCATTTATGCAGAGTCTGCCGTCACCTGCTGGCCCCACGCTGGTTCCCAGCTCCCCTTTCGGACTCATGGAGGATACCCAGCACAGCCCAAGGCCTGGGAGGCTGAGATGAAGCAGGGGGGCCAAGCAAGCCAAAGGCTCACCCAAGCTGCTGCCCCGGACACTGTCCCTCAGCCCAGAGATCCCACCTTGTCCATCAGAGTCAGGTTGAGTCCCATAAGGGCCTCTGTGCCTGTGTAGCCGGACCGGGGTGTACTGAGTGGGTGACCTGGGTTGGGCATTGGTACCCAGCCCACCACCACGAGCCAGCTCGGGAGTACGTACGTGAGGGTCCGAATGCACTTGGCCGAGTCGCGGATGTCCCACACCTTGATGTAGGAGGTAGACACGGAGAACACAAGCCCGGAGTGGCTACAGTATTTGATGGATACCACGTTGTTGGGGTGGCCCTTCAGCGCCGCGATCTCCTGGCCCGTGACCAGGTTCCACATCTTACAGCTGCGGTCTGCGAGGGACAGGGCGAGAACCACAGGGAGGGCGGATGACGGTTAGCAGGGGCTAGGTAATGCACGCTCTGCCTACACAGAGGCTGTGGCGGTTGGGGGAGATGGTCCAGAGACATCTAGGGGGAGGGGCCCTGGGTCTGAGGGAGAGAAAGATCCGCTCGACCGTGCTCACATGGCGTGGGTGTGCACAGAGATCTCAAGAGAGGAGTCAGTCAGAACTCGGGGCCAGGCTTTCTCAAGCAAGCTGCAGACACCAGGGTCCCATGTGTGTTGCCAAGGTGCCCTGGGCTAAAATGAAATTCTTCAGCTTTTGGTGTCTGTTCCTACCATTGCTAATAGCTGACAAAAGTAATGAACAAATGGCAGGCCCATCTTATGGGGAAAACTTAGAATCAATCAATCACACCCAGATTGACCACCCGGCCCCCTCCCTCCAGGCAAATAAAGGTATTAATTGTCTTTCTAGCAGCATGTCTACTGCAGAGCTGTCCTTTCTGCTGGGAAAATTTTTCTGATTTTGTTGCTGAGATTAAATAATCATGACTTTGTGGGGTCCTGCTGCCAAGATCATAGGGATTTCTCAGATGGAAGGGCTGGGGTAGATGTCGGGAGAGAGTAGTCGTGTTGGGGGGCTGGGATGAGCAGACAAGGTGGGGCACCTGAGAAGCTTCCTGGAGTTTCTGAGAGAGGTTTGGAAGGAAGTGCTGGATGGAGCCACCAGGGTCAGCTATGAGGAAAGACTTGGTCAGGCGCACCCAAGATGGGGAGTCTTGGGCCAAGGCAAGAAACATGAGACAAGGAGTGGGCAAGGCGACCCCACATCCTCAACTCGTGGGGGCTCTGTGTTTTCGTCTTCACAGCCCACTCTGGCATGAAGCAGGGATGGGTGAGACCCTACCCTTACCTGGCCAGTCTGGGTTCTACCCACCTTTAGATCCTGTAAACAGCAGCTCGTCTGTGGCGTCCAGGCAAAGGATGGGCTTGGTGTGGCCCTCGGCCATGGAGACGCACTGCAGCGGGGCCGTCCTCGCACCCTTGGCTCCTCCAACAGGGGTGATGACGCCCCTTCCCAGGAGAGAGGGAGAAAGGGAGCACCTGTCAGCCAGGGAGCCTGAGGCCAGGTTGAGTGAGGTACACAGGTAAGAGGGGGACAGAACCGACAGGGGACTAAGGCCTAACGAAGGAGACTCCGGAGACTCCAGTCAAATGCCATCGATGTCTGAGAGCTGGGAATAGGCTGTGCAGGTGGGGAGGGCCTGTCTGTACAAGGACCTGTCAGTCACCACTCTGAGCATGCGTGAGGGAGCAAGCCATGGGCTGGGCACCGCCAGAGGGAGGAGACAGGGGGCCCTGCCCTGGGGAGGAGGGAGTTCCCATCTGATGGCTGCCTGAGCCGGATCCTGAGACCTAAATGCACCCAGGCCCCAGCTAGGCAGGGCAGAGGCCTGAGGGCTGGCCAGGCTCCTGCAGCTCCCAGGGTTCCTCCACGCTGCTGCGGTTAACCCTGGGTGAGGCGAGGGGGGCACCAGGGGACGATGCTCAGGCTGTCAGCCTCCCAGCACCTCAGTGCCAGTACATCCATCTGTTGGTGACTTCTTCTGGGGCTGGCCCCTCCCAAGCAGAGACACACACACACTCCCACCCACCCATGAGCCCCTTTTGGGCCTGCACGGTCAGACCTGTGACTGTCCCTTACAAAGGCCTAAATCCCTTTAGGGGTACCCAGCACAGCTCTGAGTTCGGGATGTCCAGGGTCCCCTGGAGAACGAGGCCATATGCACCTGGGGAAACACCTCCTCGCTTCCCATGAATCCTCTGGGAGGGAGAATGAGGCTTGTCCTCAGCGAGCAGGACAATTTTGTTACGCTGGCCTCCTGGAGGTTCTGGGGAATGATCTTTACTCAGTGAGGGTCTTTTGGAATGAGGCCCTGGCTGAATTATGTGCAGGTCTGAAAATATGTTCTAGTTCTTTCCGAAAGAGAATGCTGTTCCTGACAGGGATGCTGTGGCCTACGGTCTGCTGAAATGACCAATGTCCTATCCACAGTGCCTCTCACAGCCCCCACAGACGCAGCCAGGCCCCCCTGCAAGGACAGCAGTCAGACAGGGCCAGCTGCCAGCTAGATGTCACACACAAGTGACCTGCCCCCAAGCTGCCCCAGCTCCCGGCTTCCGACATGGGTTTGGGCCCAGCTGTGTGGCTGCAGAAAGAGCCCAGACTGCTACGGAAAGCGTATCACCAGGATAACCCTCCCACTGAGAGAGGCTGGGAGGCTGGTGAGCTTCTGGTCGTGGCAAAGCCTTGCGCCCCACAGGCAGGTTTGCAAGAACGTCAGGAGCCAGGCCAGGAGGCGCGGCGAGCAGTGGGCACTCTGGGCGAGCTGGGGGGAGCACTGAGCCCAGCGCTGACCATTTGCCCGTCAGGAGCTCAGGCCCACCAGGTCCCGGGACATGCGCTGCCCTGTGGGGTGCTGTGCTGGGGTGGCTGGGGAAACTGTCCTCTGGTTATCCCAAAAGCTGGGAAGGGAGGAGGTCTCCTGGCACTCCTGGACCACGGGCCGGGAGATGCGGCAGCAGGACTTGCCCCCTCAGTGCTCCTCTCAGAGGAGCTGGAAAGCACACCTCATCCCTCCCCAGCAAAAGCTGAGCAAGTCACAAGGAGGCTGGGGACAGCTGGGCCCCACAGGCCACTGGGCTATCCGCACCCCTGCCCCTCCCCCCAACCCCTCAGCAGAGCTCAGTCCCAGCCCCGGCACCCCCTCCCCAGACTCCCATGCTCTCCCCCTCCCTGCCCAGGTGACAAGAAGAGAACAGCGCCTGTGGCAAGCCACTGTGCCCCCCTCCCCAAGCCCCCAGCTCCAGCCGGGCCTGGCCAGGGTGAGGCCACGCAGCAGCCCTGAGAGGGAGGAACCACGGGGGTGGGGGTGGGGGGCAGGCCAGGGAGGAGGGCCGCATGCTGAGGACTGGGTGTGCAGGCAGGAGGGGCGGTGCAGCAAGAAGCAGAGAGGGGAGAGTAGAGAGTGAGAGCTGGGGAGCCAACACGGGAGACATTCTGTGTGTACCTCAGGACCTCCGACAAAGAGGAGTCGCTGTCATCAGACCTGGGGAGGGCAGAAAATTAGCTGGATTAGGGGAGAGAGGAACACACACAAAGGGATGGCGGAGGCAGCGGCAGCGCGGGAGGTCAGAGGGCAGGTTATTCTCTTCAAGGGCAGCGGGGAGAGGCAGAGGGTCAGGGCGCTAAGGGACAGCAGGAGAGGAGGTGGGGAGAGGCGGGCTGCCAGGGGTCCCTTGGCTACCAGGGTAGGAGTGAGGGGAGGACAATGGGAGATGTGGGAGTGCCAGCCCCACACTCTGGAGAGACGTCTCAGTTCGTGGGCCATTTGCTGGTTCCAAGCCCCTGGCTGCCCCATCGTACGAGCTGGGGGCACCCTGCCCTACCCCAGCAATGCTCCTACGTGCCTGAGGCCAAAGGAAGCCATGCCTGCTCCCACCCCTCCCTGGGAGCTGGCTTCTTCCAGCAATTCCTCAGGGACTTACTTACTGACAAAGCCAACTGTCCCCAGGAAGCCCACTGGGCTATACCTAGAAGGTGAGCCTGTACCACACATAGACCCCAAGACCCGGCCCATGGATAGGATCAAGGTCTGTAAGACCACCGGGCTGGAAGGGCCAGGGTCCCACCTCAACGCTTCTGGAAAAGGGACCTATTGATTGCAAAGGTATGGTGGGCGGGCGGCACCCTGGTTGGCGTGGTCCAGGTTTGGTCCACGCCTGCCGAAATGGGAACTGAGCCAAGATGGGTCTGGGGAAGGAGCAGTATTTTGATACAGCAGTATTTGGCCTGGATGTCAGGTGCCAGGTGCAAGAACTAGCACTTTCTAGCCTGGGCTCCCCGGAACAACAGCACTGCACCTCCCTCTGCCAGGGTAGAGAAGCTTTTAGGGAGCCAAGAGAGGAGCCCTCTCAGAGACTGCAGAGAGTGGGAGAGGGCCAGAGTGGGGTCCAGAGTGTAGGGAGCACGGAGAGGAGCACACGGAGGCTAGGATCTCCCTTCTCCCAAGGCCGAGTCCCACTGTTAGGAGCATGTCAGAAGCCCCGGGCTCTGGGCCCAAGTCCTCCGCTTTCTAGGTGAATGTCCTTGGGCCTCTTTAAGCCTCATTTCCTCTTCTGTAAAATAGGGAAGACAGTTCTCATGGCTGATATGCCGTCCACACAAATCACACACAGGAAAGCAGGTGCACAGCGAAGTGCCGTCTGGACACACGGGACTACCCCGAAGTCCTGCCGTACTCTCCGGAGTCACAGCGGCCCACGGGGGCTGTATTTACAGCGGGGATGAACCTGCCGCGTGAAGGCAATAGGGGGTTCCCTTCTGCGGGGATGAAAGGGCCCCTGGGGCCTCGTCTGAGCCTGCGCGGCAGGGAGGGAGTGGCTGCAGTTCAAGGAAGGGGCCTCAGAGTAGAACCCAAGAGTCAAAGCAGCAGCAGAGAAGATTCAAGGCGCAGCTGTGGGGGGTCCCTGTGGGGGCCTGACCTGCATGCACATCCCCACCTGCCTGCTCGCCATCCCCGTGGCTTGCTTCTTGCCCTCTCCTGAGGCCCCAGCAGGCTGGGGGGAAAGGAAGGGTCCGCGGTTGGAACAGAAAGGGCAGAGATGCCCGAAGAGGAGCTGTGGAGCCTCATGTCTCGGAGGGGCTAGGACAGCGTGGTTAGGGGCCGCCCGGCTGCCCGGGCCCCGCCTGCGGCAAGGGTCAGCCCCATTCATCCGCGCCCTCCCTGGCTCTTACTTGTCCAGTGCTGAGCCTTGGCTCTGATTACTGGTGAGACGAGAGAAGACGTTCCGGTCGTTGCGGGGCCGAGTAGGAGGGGATGAGGGGGGCGTGAATCCCACATCCGTGGACCTGGCGAGTGGGGACAGAGCAGCACCGGTCAGCGAGCACACCCCCGGCCCATAGGCTCACACCGCGCGGCGCTTCCAGCAACACCTCTGTCTGGGTGGGGAGACCCGCGGGGCAGGGCCCAGATTCAGCGCCCAGCTGCTGTTCAGAGGCAGCCCACCATCATTACTCACGGATGCCATACCTGGAATTCACCTGCTCGTTACAGTGTATTAACAATTGCAAGTTAACTCTCACAGGGCTTTGGGGGCCATTCCCAGAGCAGCGGAAAATTCAAGTCCCCAAACGCACATGTTCCCAGCAGAGGTCAAACGAGGGCACCCTCTGCCTGCCTGCTTTCATGCTGTCACCAAGAGGCCTTTCTGTGAGCTATTCAGGGCCATGTTTTTTGCATTTTTGTGCTTTTTGTTGGTGATTCACTGTTTAAAACGCCCCCAAAGCATAGTGCCGAAGGGCTGTCTGGCACGTGTCTAAGCACATGAAGGCTGTGCTGTGTCTCATGGAGAAAATACGTGTGTTAGAGAAGCTTCGTTCAGGGGTGAGTTACAATGCTGCTGGCTACAAGTTCAATGTTAATGAATCAACAATAGATATTGACTAAGGTGCCTTTAAACAGAACACACATAAAGCAAAGTTCTGTACTGATTGGCTGATAAAATATCGTGACCAGAAGCTCTCAAGAACCCAACCCCGGATATCCCCAGGAGCAGTGGTTCCGTATTCGCTAATTCAGTGTTCACGGTGACTTGACGTTAAGTACTGTGAATACTGAGGACTGACTGTAACATCAGGGAAGAGTCGAGAAGTCTTCATCGCACCACCCCATTCCAATAGCACAACAATCCTCTCTTTGGAAAGTTGTCAGGTTTGGCCTAAATCCTCCCTTCCTTTGAAGGGTCTTCACGAGTTCAGCCTAAGTCCCTCAGACTGCAGCTGAAGTGTGTTCTCTCAGTTCATGGGCGAAGTGACGGTCTGCAAGGCCCCAAGTGTACAGATATCCACGCAACTCCTCCCACCAAAGGCCCCCACCGCCAGCCACCAGCAGGGGCATGTGCCCAGGCTTTGGACAGGAGGGAAGGCTGGGAGCCTGAGCAAGTCCTCCCGCCTCCTGCCAGGTGGGAAGAGGTCATCTTGACCCCTGCCCTCCTACTACTTAGCTGAATGGCTGGAGAAAGCCATCGAACCTCTCTGAAAATTAAGTGCATGGACCAGATGACCGTACGAGGCATCTGGCGATCTGCAGAATCTCTGTGGGTCCCGGTCCTATGTGTAGCTGACCAATTAGACACTTGTCCACCGTTCTGCAATCGGCTCCTGGTTTTTCTTTAAACGTCTACACTCCTCTCACATGATAAGACCTTAGAAAGGGCCGAGGCCTCCCAAGGACCCCCGGTCATGAACTGAAGCACATCAGTACAATGACTATAAAGCCACCAACGCTGAGCCTGCATCAGCCAACAGTTTGGCAGCGGGATGAGCCATCCCGTTCAAGGTGCTTATGGAGATTATGTTTCCGGAGTCCATGCCTGACGGGATGGGGAAGGGACCACTGCGGGAAGCGGAATGATTTAGTGAGACTGGCCCAGATTAAAGTAGGCACGGTGGCCTCCAGAGCAGAACATCACGGCGACTCATGCACCCCAGGACGGCCGCGACTCTGGTGTAGGTTCTGAAACATGCTCTCACCTAATGGGCTGCCCCCGGTCATACGACTTCCTTCGGGTCAGAGGGGATGTCTCCGTGGCTCGAGACTGCCGGGGGCTAGAACAGAAGGGTCCCATGAGGCCCAGACCGAACTCCCTGCCCACCCTGACCCATACCCCCGGCTCCCCTCCTTACAAAGTGCTTCCTCTGGTGGGCAGGCTGATGGTGCGCGAGACCTTGTCCCGGTGGTAGGGGTCTCGGACGGAGAAGCCCACTCCGTCCTCTTTGATCTCAACAAGGGAGGCCAGGGACTTGGTAATGTTCTTGGTGGAGATATCCAGTGGGGGACCCAGGCACTCGGCGGACACGGCCTTCATTTGGGCAGACAGCTTGGGCTCACCCTGGGAATGGAAGGACTGGGGTGAACCAACTTGCCCCAACATAAAGGGGGGCAGGAGAATTCTAATGAAGGAAGTAATGCCTCTTGGCCTACGGTAGAACTACTGATGGAAGTCCCAGGTGAGGAGCACCCCAGGACCCTCTCTCAGGGCTTTGAGAGAAGCCCAAGCAACCACAAGGGTTTACTGCCCTTATTCAGACTCTGCACACGCAGAACGCCCACACTGACCTCTTTGCTGGTCACCACCTAATCAGTTTATCCCCAAACCATGCACAATTCACTGTTCCCAGTATGCAGTTCCCCCCGCACCCTTCTCTGTTGAATAAATCCTGCTTCTCAGTTCAGACTAATAACTGACCCCTTGTTGGCAGGTGAACTGACTTGACTCCCACACTGCTGAATCAGTAATCTGCATGCAGCATAACTAGAGGTCTAGCCTTAGTCTTTGACTCAGAGCATGAGCCAGAGTCTTAGGTGGGGAATGGGGAGATTTCTGAAAGCAGGGCCTCTGGCTCCGCTGACATCACTAGGCAGGGACTCAAGCCATTTCTCCCACCTTCTACCCACCTCAAAAAGAACGGGTTGTAACTGGTTATATATCTGGGCACCTCCCAATTTCCAACCAGGGCACCTCCATCCCAGCTGGAGGCCATACTGGGTCAGGGCTGGGGGTTGAGGTGGAGACCAGGCTGTGGGGAGACCGCCCTGCTGCAGCCTACTGTCTGCCTTCCCGTGGCGCTCACCTTGAACTTGAAGTCATCATGGCTGGTGGAACCTTTCATGGTGAACGACTGGGAGAAGCTAAGGAAGAAGCAGAGGGAGTTCAGGATCCTGAGAACCTATGCTCTGGCTCTCGGAGCCTTAGACCCGTGGGTCCCAAAGAGCCGCCAAATCTAGGCTTAGCCCCAGGACCCTTTGGCAACCCGCCACCCCCAGCCCCAGGTTCATGCTGTGAGCCGACCTCTCACTCTTGACTTGGAAACTCACCTCCCCTCAGAGAACTCTGAGACCTCCTCATCCGTGCTGGCATAGCCATTCTCTGTGGGAGGAGGAGAGAGGAGGGTTGAGAGGCCCCAACAGACACAGGGGAGAGGGCTTGGCCTCCCTCCCACATGTCATCCCCTGCCATCAGACTGGGGCTCCTGAGGGAGTTCTGGGGAGATGAGGGTCCCCCCAGGAGCTGGAGCTAGGGAGCGCTGGGAGAATCTTGAGGCCTTTGCCCACGGCCACCATACCCTGCTGCACATTATAGATGAGGGCCTGCAGCTCGGGGTGTGCCTCCGCCTTCTCTCGCAGGGCGTCCAGCAGCAGGTGGTTCTGAGAGGAGCCTGCTATGTCTGTCTGCCTCAGCCGTCCCTCCAGCAGCCGGATCTGGGCCTCCTTCTGCGCCACTTGTAGCCCCTGCGGGCAGGGAGTCAGGCGTGCGGTTACGCTCCCCAGCCTGGGATTGTGGGCACCCTCCTCACCATCCCCACACCACCTGCTCCCGAGACACCATGGGGGGTGCCCCTCCCCGACATCCCCCTCGGACCCGCCCCAGAGCTGGGCTGACTCCCCGACATCCCCCTCGGACCCACCCCAGAGCTGGGCTGACTCCCCGACATCCCCCTCGGACCCGCCCCAGAGCTGGGCTAACTCCCCAACATCACCCTCGCAGCTGCCCCAGACCAGAGATGCATCCCTCCACCCTCTTTAACTTTCCTCATGTCCACATGGTAGTGGAGATTGCCTTAGGCTACACTTCCTTGTTATGGGCTGGACTGCGTCCCCGCCCTCCCAAATTCCTATGCTGACACTCTAACCCCCAGTACCTCAGAACATGACTGTATTTGGAGATAGGGTCTTGAAAGAGGTAAGTATGTTAAAATGGGGTTTTTAGGGTGGGCCCTAATCCAATACCACTGGTGGCCTTAGAGGAAGTTAGGACACAGGCACACACGGAGGGAACACAGCACGAAGCGAGAGGGCAGTCCGTTACAAACCAAGGAGAAAGGCCTCGGAAGCCACCGATCCTGCCAACACCCCTAATCTTGGACTTCTAGCTCCAGAACTGAGAAAATCAATCTCTGCTGTTTAGACCCCTGGTCTGTGGGGCTTTGTCACTCAGCGCTAGCAGACTCACACAGTCCCCCGTACCACGGAGCAGAGCCGGAGCTTCCTGCAGACGGGGTGAGCTCCCCACCCCCTTACCAGTTACTCTGCGTGCGTACTATGGGGTGCCTGTCCCCAAAAGCCACAGGCCCCGGGGGAAGGAGGCACGTCCTCTGGCCAGCTCTCTGTCAGGGAGAGCGGACAGGAGCACAGTACCTGCCCCGGGACATCTGATGTTCCAGTACAAACCCCTCAGGAATGAGGGGAATATGGTCTGTCTGTTTCCCGCTGCCCCAGCCCCAACATACACACTTCTGCCAGCAGACTTGAGCCCTGCCGTGGACGGGCCTGGACCAGACATGCTGGGGCACTTCTAATGGAGGCCCTGCTATGTGAGAGGCGTCGTGCCAAGCCCCTGGCACGCATCATCTTGTGAAAACCACACAGCAAGCAAGGAGCTTGGTATTGTCATTGCCCCTGCTTCAGAGCTTCGGAATCAGAAGCTCGCAGGTGAAGCAGCTTGCTCTAGCCTGTAAGTGATGCCGGTCAGGAGCCAGGCCTGTGTGCTTCCCTACGAGGGGAGATTACCGAGGTGCCTGTGACTGCAGGGCCCACCCCCACCCAGGAGGTGAGCTGCTAGCCCACCTTGTCGATGGATGCCTTGAGGAAGTTGTCCAGCAGGAGGCGGGCTTCAGCCAGGGAGCAGGAGCTGATGACCACTGATGTGTCCGTGGAGTCCAGCTCCTCCTAGGATGGAGAGGCAGAGACAGACCCCTTGTCACTGAGGCTGCCCCCAACACCCCTGCATCCCTCCTGCCTCTGTCTAGCCCGGGCCAGGCCCCATGGGCACCTTGGTCTCCTCCAGCTGCACGATGGTGGCCTGGCAGTCGGTGATGCTGTCGTTGATATAGTCAATGTTGGCCGCCAGCACCTCGATCTCCTCGGCCAGCTCCTGCAGCCCCTTCTCCTCCTCGGGGCTCTCAGCCTGCAGCCGCTCCCGCTTCCTCCGCAGCGCCTCCTGCAGGAGGAACAGCTCCTCCCTTTTCTGCAGGGAGGGTGAGGGAGAAGCCTCAGGTTGCTGTCCAGCCCTGCCCACCCTTCCCCTCAGACCGGGCCCCTGGGTCCCCCTGCACCTCTGGATTCCAGAGCAGGCACAAGGAGCAGGGGGAAAGGGGCTGAGGAGGTCTGATGAGGCAGAGACGTCAGAAGTGCAGAGGACAGGCAGAGGGGAGATGGAAAGGAAGCAGAGGCAGGAGCCCCGGGCTCCTTGTGGCCTGGCCCACCTTGATGAGCCGTTCCATGTCGGCCTCTAGGTTGACAATGGTCATCCTCTGCATGACGATGTCAATGATCCTCCGTTCCAGGGACTGCCACTTGAGCCTCGCAGCCTTACTGAAGCTCTGGCTGGCCCCCTTCTTCTGGAACTTCTTTCTGGGAGACAGATGCAAAGGGAATTGGTTGGGAACACTCCCTTTTTTAAACCTTTTTTCTCAGGTTTTCTGTATATATTTGGTCACTAAACACTGTTAATAATATGTTCTTTTGAGGAAAAATGCATTTTTAAAATCATTTTGTTGTATTTTTATTTTTTTCAGCATAATGACTATACTCTTTAATCCCCATTCCCTATTTCCCCATCCCCCCACCCACCTGGGTAGAAGCACTCTCAACCTCTGGAACTCCATCGACACCCCCAGAGCCCCCAACCCCAGAGCTGACAGCCACGGACACCCATCACAGGACCCCCACTTCCCCTGGGCTCGCCTTTCCCTGGTCCTGCCCCCAGACTTGCACCCCCTCTGCCCACACCGGCCAGGGGACCACCGGTCCGCCTCACCTGGCAGGGCGGGTGCCATTGACAGCAGGCGCTGGGTGGTCCCCCAAAAAGTGGTTGATTTTGCGGTTCCACTGGCGCACGATGCTGGAGACAGAGCGGGCCCCCGATTCAGCCTCTGAGGACGTGGTGCTGGCTGACACCTCAGCCCCTGAGTCCAGCATAGGTGGCTTCAGTCCTGCACGCCCTGCCACCCGCTCAGACATGGGCTTGGCCAGGCGCCTCAGTGCGGACACCTGGGGCCGAGAAAAGAGGAACCCAGTGAGCAGGGGGCCCTGGAACCTGTGAAAAGGCCCAAACTGGGGGGTGCCAGATGGGGCAAACACAGGGGCTGCTCCAGTTTCTATTCATTTATTTTTTTTTTAATTTTAAAAAAGCTTTTATTTATTTAATTATGAGAGAGCAAGCGAGAGAGGGCACAAGCAGGGGGAGCAAAGCAGAGGGAGAAGCAGATTCCCTGCTGAGCAAGGAGCCCCATGCGGGGCTCAGTCCAAGGACCCTGGGACCATGACCTGAGCCGAAGGCAGACGTTTAACTGACTGAGTCACCCAGGCATCCCGAGACTTCTATCTTTTTAATTAAGGTCTCGGGCCGCTGGGATCAGAGCCTGCAGCCCTGCCTTCAAGCCTCGGCCCTCTTGTCGAGAAAGGCCCTGTGACGGGCCTCACGCAGGCTCTGCTGCACTGTGT
This sequence comes from Ailuropoda melanoleuca, assembly GCF_002007445.2. Lineage (NCBI taxonomy): Eukaryota > Metazoa > Chordata > Mammalia > Carnivora > Ursidae > Ailuropoda > Ailuropoda melanoleuca. Next base: position 100,803,727 of record NC_048225.1, read on the forward strand.
GTGTTGAGTGACAGGGACAGCCAGAGCCACCGGCAGGACGTGGTCCCTCCCGACTCTGGAAGAACTCAGGAGAAGGGGAGCAGAGCTTTGTTCACCTCCTGGGTTTTCCTCCTCAGGACCATCTCCTGCTGCCGCTTCTGGGACTCCAGTGCTCGGATCTGAAACTGTGGGTGAAAGAAGGGGGTTGGGGTCCGCACTTAGGCCCCACGGCCCGGTCTGCCCAGCACTGTCGGCAGAAGCCTGGCTTTTGGGCAGATTCTCAAGCAGCCCAAACTTATTGATAAGATGGGACCCCAAGTTTGGCTCCTCTTCCCAGAGGTCACAGTGCAGACCGCTCTCTTGGTGCAGGGAATTCCCTCCACCTCTCGTCTACACCACGGCAGGGAACCCGGGAACAGCGGGCTCAGGGCAGCAGCTGCACAGTCCCAGCTCTGACTTGCTGGGGACCCTGGGCAAGGGCCTGCCTTCTCTGGGGCTCGAGTCTCCCCGCCTCACCCAGCACTAGAGGGGGTAGACCAGAAGCCCGCGTGTTTGTGCCCTCCCGTGCCAGGCTGTGCCCTGCTGCAAGTGTGACTGTTACTGCTTAGGGTCATGGGAGCCGAGGGGCAGCCAGGCACACGGGGCAGCTGGCGGTCCCCAAGGCCTGCCCCTCACCTCCTGTCGCCGCTGCTCCTTCTTGAGCTGGGCGATCTCCCGGTTCCTCTTAGTCTCCACCAGCCGCCGTCGCTGCTGCTCCTCACGCATCTGCTTCATCAGCGCCACCTGGACGGGCAGGGGTGGTGGGGGCGAGGCAGGGCTGGGCAGTGGGCCCCCCGCCCCGGGAGGGCCTGGCTCTGAGGATGCTGGGCAGGGGTGGTAGCCTGCCAGGCAGCACTGGCTTGGGGCTCAGGGGTCTGGAGCAAGGGGTCCGCTCCTACTCCTCCGTGGGAGTTGGAGCGCCCACCATCTGGGCAACCTGCCGGGAGGAGGGGCCTTACTGCCAGCCCAGCTGTGCGGTGTAACCACTCTGCAACGTTTAACCCTGCTCCCCACTTTTCGGATGTCACGGCCCCAGGCAGCCCCTTCCCCAAGCCACCATCCTGGGTCTGGCCATTCGAGGACCAGCCCAGGGTTGCTGGAGGCAGGTTACCCCCCCAGGTGGAGCACTTTCCTCTCGCCCATGGACAGCTGAGCAGGAGACAGGGCTGAGATGAGGGTCCAAGCCGCATTCCAGGGCCAGGCTCACACTGACAACCATAAGAGCCACCACATT
>NC_048225.1:100805078-100971178 GCF_002007445.2 Ailuropoda melanoleuca
GCTGAGATGAGGGTCCAAGCCGCATTCCAGGGCCAGGCTCACACTGACAACCATAAGAGCCACCACATTTATCAAGAACACGCTATACACCAAGCACTGTTCTTGTGACAGTCACATGAGAGAGGCATTACCATTCTCGTTTTATAAACAAGGAAATGAACCTCAGAGAGACAAACGACTTAGAGTCATAAAGCTGGGCATGAATGGTCAGACTTTTGGCCCAGGTCATTTTGCACCCTCCCAAATCTAGCTTTTACCATAGCCCCAGGGACGACAGCATGCCAGTTCAGAGCAAAGCAAGTGGTCAAGCATAGAAAGCCTGGAACCTGGAGTTGTCAGAGCTGTGGCAAGGGCACAGAGAGCACCCTCGGTGTGGCCGGAGATGACCCAACCTGATAGAGAGCCATGTACCTGGGGCCCTGCGGCATCCGCCCCCTCCCGCCACGTCCTGGTGCCCGAAGCATGACAGTGCAATGTATGCAGGGCTTTAGACACTTTCCAAGTGACGGGGAATAAGAGTCACGTGGAGGGTGATCCTTCCCCCACCACGGAGGCCTCAGACATGACCAGGAACATCACTAGCCTGCATCAGCCTGAGGACAGTCTTGAGGGGAAATGGCCTGGGAGGGAGGGAGGCGAGGCTCTAAAGGGGCTGGCGGCTGGTGGGGTTGGCTTCCGTCTCAGCGGGCAGGCTCTGCGAGGGTGAATCTACGGAGGAAGGCTCGCTGCTGCCGGGTCTTCAGAGTCCAGAATGAGGGTTCTCCCCAAAGACTGGCACCGAGCAGAGCATCCCAGGCCTGACCTGAGAACCGCGGCATGCTAGAAGTTGGGTGCAAACCTGAGCGGGTGGTCTCTGCTGGGGTCAGGGGTCAGAGGCTTCCTAGGGAAGAGCTGTGTCCTCCTAGACAGAGGGCGATCCGCCCAAAGTTGCACACCTCACTTTCCCATGCACAAAACATGATTAATAACAGGACCTCCTTCACGAGCTTCTCCTCGGGACTTTAGTATGCTCGTGCATGTTAGGCAACTAGCCTAGAGCCTGGCCACAGCAAGCGTTCAAATGAAGGTATGATAATTATCATTACCATAGGCAAAGGCTGCCCCCACGAGAGGCCTCAGCGGTACTCGCAGTACTCGCATAGCCCAACCACAAGTATGGTGCTGGTGCAGTTTCCTACCAGAGGGGGCAGTGTTGAGCAGCACCCGGTGGAGCTCCTGGCCTGCCCCTCTACTAGGAGAGGTGGTTCCCCCTGGAGGAGGACCCTGGCTCAGAGGACAGTGCGCAGGACGAGGACGGGTGGACTCATGCCATGCTGCTGTGTCTGAAGACTGTCCATGCTCATAGCGATGATTATTATTAACATCGTAAGTGGGTTTTAAGAAGACACCCCATGGCCACCCCCCCGACCCCTACCTTGGCCTTCTTCATCTCAGCCACCTCGGCCTGCAGCTTCTTCAGCTCCCTTTCGTAGCGGGACTGGTTTTTGAGCAGCCGTGCGTGCTCCTTCTGCGCGGCCTGCAGCTTCTGCAGGTCCCGGTTCATCTCCCGCAGCCGCTTCTCATAGTCAGCCTTGATCTTGTTGGCCTTCTCCTCCGTGTAGCACTCCATGGTGCCTGAGAGCGGTAAGAGGCGGCTGTCAGTGCCCTGCATCCCCGAGGGTTCTATCAGCTTCGGGCTCACAGGCGGTGTGGTGGGGGAGCAGGAGCCTGGGTTCTAGACTCACCCCAGGACCGTGAGCAGGTCACGCCCCTCTATGTGCCTGTTTCTTATTTACACAAGGAGGGGATCAGGCTGGAAGAGGCCAACTCCCCTTCCTGCTCCATCATTCTATGGGACCTTGAGGGGGTGTTTTCATCTCAAGATCTCTGAGCCTCTGGTCCCCAGTTTCCTGCGAGGGTCCTGTGGGCCACCCCTGCTGGCTCGGTTTGGACCCATGAGTGGAGGAAAGGGTCAGGCCAGTGGGAAGGAAAGAGCTAGTAAGAAGACAGTGGTGTAGGCCAGAGCAGAAGGAGAAGCAGATTCTCTATCCTTGACCTTTGCTACCCGAAATGCCAACAGGCGTCTCCATGGAGACGTGTGGCAGACATCTCCGACTTAACAGGCACAAACAGACTCCCAATCTCTGTCTCCCTCACCCCAGAAGGCTTCCCCTCTCCGTAGATGTCATCAGCACCCTTCCAGAAGCTTGAAGCCTGGAGACATCCTTGGCTCCCCTTACATCCTCCAACCAGTCAATCAACAAAACCTTTTGTCTCCACGTTTGAAATGTATCCAGAACGGGACCACTCCTCACCACCTCCTGCCTAAAGCCTCTTTCACCAGGTTCTTTGGTTTTCTTTTTTTAAAATTTTTTTTCCCCAAGGATTCACCAGGATCTTTGTTAACAGTTTTCTAACTGGCCTCAAGCCACCACTTTCATTCCCCTACCCAGCAGCCAGTGATCACCCCAACATGCTTTTAAAACTTACATCACATTCCTCTCTCAAAACTCCACACCTTCCCATCTCTCTCAGAGAACAAAGCAATGTCCTTATAATGATGGGTGTGACCTGGTCCCGTAGTTCTTGCATTATCCCATCTCTTGTCACTGTCCCCTTTCACTGTGTTCCCGCTGTCTGTCCCTTGCTATTCCACCAACATGCCAGGCACACTGCCACCTCCGGGGCTCGGCATCTTCTGTTCTCTGCCTGGAGTACTCAGCCCGTGCTCACTCTCTGCGAGACTTCTCTCACCTCCTTCGGGTCTCTCACATGTCACCTTCTCCGAGATGCCTTCCATGACTGCCCTTTATAAAACTCCTCTCCACTCCTCACCATGCCCTGTCCTCCTTCCCTGCTCTGTTTTTTTCATGGTACTGATCACATCGGGCACGTTACACACTCTGCTTATTTATCTTATTTATGTCTGTCCCTCCCCGCCAGAACGTTCGTACACTTCACGAAGCTGGAATTTTGCTCACCCCAATACCTCTAGCACCTAGAGTAACATCAGCTCTGTAAGATGGAGTCAACAAATGTTTGCTGAGTAAGCGAATGAATGAGAACAGTGATTGAATGAATGTGCTAAGAGCAAGTGTAAAGAAGCTAGAATGTGACAAGTTGGTTTGTAAATGGGATTAAAGGAAAATATTCGCGGAACTGAATGCAGAAAAAAAGCTGAGGAGTGCCATGCCCATGTGCCTAGGGAAATAAAGGATTCTAATACTTAAGATGCTAATAAAAAAATCACAATAATAAATGTAAAATGCGGCAGAGAAGTAGGGTTAGATAGGTGGGTCAGAGGGCCACAGTGCAAATCGGGCAAAATTGGGACCGGGCAAATCCCAAAGGTGCCAGGTGCTGGGGGGCTGGGACAGCGGGGGGAAAGCGGGGGCCGGGCGGGCTAGCGTGGGCCTCACTGAGGTTCTGCAGCACGCGGTCACGCTCCAGCTGTGTGTCTCGGATCTTGTTCTGAAGCAGAATCAGCTTCTCCTCGTACTGGTGTTTGAGTGTCTGCAGCCGTCGCTGGCTGTTCTCCAGCTCGTCGATCAGCTTCTGCTTGATCTCGATCTCACATGTCAGGTCGGCCAGGTCGGCCTGGAAGTTCACCTCTGCGGGGTAGAGACAGGCTCCATCCAGTGCCAGGGGCTTAGGGCGGGAAGGGGGTGCTGGGGGCTTTCCTCTGGTCAGCCACGAGCAGTCGGTGACCAGAGGCTGGAGGCAAGGATAAATGCCATGGTGGGTAAGGGCTTCCAGGCGGGGTGACACATTTGAAGACCAGCCTCAGAGACTGGAGGCTGGCCCAGGAGCCTGGTTGGGGGCAGGGGGCGTCTAGGCATACCACCACACAAGCTGTGCCCAGAGGCCAAGGTCTACCTGTCGTAGATGGCATGGGACCCAGCCTGGGGGGAGGAGGGCTGTGGGTCAGAAATGACAGCAGGGTAGAGCTGATGGGGCAAGTGCCCCCACTTAGAGGAGTGGGTTTCAACACCATTCAAGGCCCAGCTCCGCACCTACCATGCTGGGGAAAGTCACTAGACTTCTCTGAACTTGGGGGGCTCTAAACACCTATGCACAGGGTTGTAGTGAGAACTGAAAACCTCAGGCCATGTGAAGGGTTGGGTGCTGCCATCCTTATCACTGCTGTTGATGGTGGTGGTGGTGGTGGTGGCCGTGGTGGTATCATGTCTGGGAGTTCCGGGACCCACATGTCCACATTCTTTGAGAACTCAAGTAAGGCCTGACCCCAGCCAAGGGGGCATCTGGCTGAGGGTCTTGTAACTGGAGGGTCTGAACAGTTTCTCTGGGCCCAGTGCTGACTGACAGCCGGCCCCGGGCACCTGCCATTTGGCGTGTCGCCTCCCCCTGCCCCAGCCTGGGCATACGCACCCTTCTCGTCAGGGTCTGAGTCCGAGTCCACCAGGCTCTCCTCACTGCCTGAGTCCTCGTCTTCATCCTCGCGCCCCTCCTCCTCCTCACAGCCACTCTCGTCTCGCTCTTCTTCCTCCTGCGCACCGAGCACCATTAGGGGTGGCCAGGGGGCCCTCCTCACTCAGGCTGGGCCTGGCCTCAGGGAGGAGAGCCCAGAAGCAGAGGGAGTCTGGACAAGGCCTCAGGTGTGTCAAGAGGGTGGGGAATGGGGCAGACCAGTCAGGGCCCCTTGTGCCCACCCCCAGTGCCGAAAGAGTACCACCTGACTCCCCCAAAGCCTCCCTGCCCAGCCTCACCCACTGGGGATGAGGCGGGGGGGAACTGAGGGATGGAGATCATCATGGCAACCAGTCAGCCATACGAGGAAGCTCAGGGACCAACTCAACTGGAGGCAGACCTAAGCCTCTCCCCCACCCTGCCAAGGTGATCATGGGGGTCCCTCCACTCAGCAGGGACACGGGGGTGGGGGTGGGGGGGAAGCATGGAGAGGGGAGGGGACAGGGGCAGTCCCTCACCTCCTCAGCCTCATTCTCATCGGTCTCCTCACTGTTTTCCTGTTGGAGTTTTGCCCTCTTTTTGAAGGCCTCCTTCTCTGGGCTGCCCAAGAGTGAAGGGTAGGCCAGGTTAGCTTTGAGCATGTGGCAGGGGGTGGCAGGGGAGGGACAGGAATGTCTGGTCTGAAGGGCAGGAGGATGGGGCCGGTTCCCATTCTGCGGAGAATCTGGCCGCTCCTCTCCACCCCCCCAACCCCCCCCAACCCCGTCTAGAATTAACCCTGGGTAATCTCCACCCTCCCCTCAGGGGAAGGTGCAGCATTAGAGAAAGGGTGGGGGGCTTCTGCCCAAAAGGCTGAGCAAATGTGCTCGGTGAGCTCCCAAGTAGCCCCTGGGGCAGCGCCGGCTACAGCAGGGGGTCAGCCACGCTCCTGGAGAGCCCGCAAAGCTGGGGCGCACTCGCCTCACCTCTTTCTCCGCTGCCTGACCTCCTTCTTCTTGAGCCGCTCCAGGTCCTGCTTGGCCCGGCGGATCACCTCAGAGGCGTCCTCCATGGAGCTGGCTGGGCTGCCCCCGAAGGCCGCAGCGCCTGGAGACGCGCCCAGGGAGTAGGGGCTCCGAGCCGAGGCCCGGGAGAGGCTGCGACGCAGGGACTCGTTCATGGCCTCACTCTCCAGGAGCTTCGTCCTGCGTGGGGAGAGCCAGCGGGTGAACCGACGCTGCCCCGGGCTCTAGCCCGGCCCAGGCCCTCCTCCACGGCTCCCAGACCCGCTGGGAGCACTCACCGCAGCTCCTCAATCTCCCGGATGTAGTTCTGGATCAGCGCACCAATGGCCTCATTGCCATCACCTGGAGAGGGAAGGCGGCGGGGAGAGGGCAACACAGAGGGTAAGGAACGGCAAGGACCTGCCGCCCGGAACTGGTGGTCTTGTACCCGGGCCTCCATTAGGGTACCACACATGGGCGTGGTACTACACGAAGAAACACCTGTCCATGCGACGGGTATATGCAAGCACGGCTGGAGACAGCAGGAATCAGAAGCAACCAAGCTCCATCCGGAGAGGACTGCTATCAGACAGTGTTCACTATCCTCACATAGGGAACACTGTGCCATTTACAAGAATCAAGTAGGTTTATATGTTTTAACATGGGAAGATCTCCAAAGCATAATGCTAAGTGAAAGTGGGAAGCCAAAGGACAATACACATGGTCTCCTACACAGAAAAAGAAAGGGCAGTATATATTCGCACACACACCTATGTGCATATGTACATATGAATATACATTCACGCTTGGAGCAAAGACATGGACAAAGGTGTGGGCAAACGTGCACGGGCTACTTCTAAGTAGAGAGGACGTGGAGTGGAGAGTTTAATGAGGGGGTATTTTTAACTTTTACTTTATATACCCATGTTAAGCAAGGACGGTGTATTCATGTATTGCTGATGGTCATAAAAAAAGGTTTTAAATCAACTGGGGGGCGCCTAGGTGGCTCAGTTAGTTAAGCATCTAACTCCTGATTTTGGCTCAGGTCATGATCTCAGGGTTGTGAGATCGAGCCCCATGTGGGCTCTGTGCTCAGTGGGGAGTCTGCTTGAGATTCTCTCTCTTCCTCTCCCTCTGCCACTGCCCCCTCACCCTGCCTCTCTCTCTCAAATAAGTAAATCTTTTAAAAAAAATCAATTAGAAAAAATTTATAAATGCACTGATCTGTGAATTGATTTACTGGCCCAGCTTGCCTAATATCGTAGGGTCGGTATGGGAACAGGGGGTCCCAGCCATTGGGTGTCTGAGCTAGCCTGGTGCACCCCGACTTACCAGCCTTGGCCAGGAGCAGATTAGCCTCCTGGCTCATGAGTTGAGTGACGCGGTTGTTGATGGCATCGATGGCCTCCTGCATGGCCTTCACCCGCAGACGCAGTGCCCCGTTCTCCTTCTGCAGCATGGCATTCTCCCGGAACAGGTCACTGTAGCCTTCGGCACCATCCTCCCCGATCACCCTCTTGCCCTGGGACGAGGGGCGGGCAGGGAGCAGTCAGGTGCCAGAGCTCGCACGGCGGGGAAGGGCTGGTGACGCACCTAGCAGCACCACCAGTCTCTCCCACCCCACGTTTCCTAAAACACAGCTCCTGTCTCCCAGGGCTCTCATTGACAACCAGAAAGTCCAAATTCTACAACCAGCCATTCCAGCCTCCCCCAATCTTACCTTGACTTACCTACCTTTCCACTGCCTACCTTCCTATTACCGTAAGTGCTAACCCAAGGGCCAAAACCCTAAGGGGCCCAGGCAGTTGGCATAAGTGAGTCTGAGTACAAGACAACAGGGAGTGGTGGCGACTGGAGTTAACAGAGTCACAGACCTGTGGTCTGTTAAAAGGGGNTAAGGGGCCCAGGCAGTTGGCATAAGTGAGTCTGAGTACAAGACAACAGGGAGTGGTGGCGACTGGAGTTAACAGAGTCACAGACCTGTGGTCTGTTAAAAGGGGCAGCAACTAGGCCACTCCAGCCAACGTAGTGCTATATGTTGTTAGGTCTTCACCTTTTTTGGGAAAAACTGAAATTCCGATTTTCAGAAAGGCAACGAAGTTGCATTCTTTTAAAACAAAGGGCAAGTCAAACCCAAACCCAAATTTGTGTACCAGATTCACACGATGGGCTACCAGCAGCCATTGACCTTTGCCTTAGTCATATGGAATTAGACGCTTCCCGGCAGAAGCACCCATTTCCCCATCTCTGTGCCTGCGAGCATGGCTTGTTCGCATCCTGGAATCCTGCTCCACTTGCTTTTGATGATATCTCTTTCTTTTTTCAAAATCGATATAACAGGCCCCCTCTTCTTGAGGCCTTTCCTGACTGCGCACCTGAGTGAGGAGGGCCAGCTCTCTCTCCTCTGCCCTGCCCCAGGCACACTGGACTCATGTGGTCCCATCAATTATTCTTAGTCTGTACCACAGGCTAGGAGTCTCATCTGCTCCCACGCAGCACAGTCAGCGGGCATGAAACACAAGCCTCGGTCCTGGGCAACAGAGCTAACCCCAGCGGCTCCGACCGTGCTCGATTCGCCCCCGGGAGCCCCTTCGTCATGGCTGGCACACAGCCAATACTCAGGAAGCGGTGGGGAGTGGTCGGGGAGGCAAGGGACGGGGCGAGGGGGGGAGAGGGAGGCCGAAGAACTAGGGCCCACCGTGCGCAGACTGTGCTCACCGCCTTGTACTCCATCAGCTCCATCTGTAGCCGAGCGATCTCGGCCCGCAGGGCGCTGATCTGCTGGCTCGTCTTGTCCTGGTTCACCACCACCTTGTTCTTGATGTTGCGGGCCCGATTGGCATATTTGAGTGTGTTGAGCGTCTCCATGAAGTCCCGGTCTGAGGGGCTCACACAGGCAATCATGATGGTCTGGCTGGGGGGGGGGGGGCAGTAGGAGAGTGAGTTTCGAGGGGTACAGCCAAGTCCCCGGAAGCCTCGCTCCAGGGCAGAGCTCCGGCTCCCAACCTATTCCCCTACTGCCTTAATGCCCTAAGGACCTGGGCATTCACCAGGGAAGCACCTGGGACCTGGGGCTCTGGACCACCTAGCCACGGGGTTCCTTCCAACAGTAGCAACCCACAGTGAAGGCAGCTGGTCATGGGACATGTCACTGCCGGTCACAGATCTGTATTTCCTTAGTGGTTTCCATCATTACCCTATTTGTGCTTTATCACTTCAAGACTATCTCTCCCTGCTGTGCAGACAAGGGAACTGAGTCTGACCATACTGGCTAAAGGTCATGCGGCATCTCAAGGCTCCTGACTCCCAAGCCCACAGCCAGCAGTAGGAAGGCCTCCTCGTCCACAAGGCCCTCGTGAATCAAACCCTCACATCAGGATTCTCCAGGAGGTTCCCGTCTCCCCTGCCCCTTCCCTGGATGTTGGCTGTAGGGTACCTGTTGCCCCCCAGCGAGTCCTGGAGGAGCCGAGTGAGCTTCGAGTCCCTGTAGGGCACGTGTACCACCTTCTTGCTCTGGTCCCCCAAGGCGCTGATCACGTTGCCCAAGGCCAGCTGTGGGAGACAGACCCTGGCACTTGAGAGGCACTCAGGGAGAGGGGGAGTGGAAACAAGACAGCCCCTGAGCCATCTGTACCTGCCTCGATGACCCAGCAGCCTTCAAGCTTCCTGAGAGGGTTTATGTGCAGATATGATCATTTGGTGAAGTCAAGAAGTTGGGGGCAAGGGAGAGGGCAAAGGACCAAAGGCGTAACGGTAGTGATATATGGGTGCCCTGGCCAGCAGCCAGCAAGAGGCACAAGGAGGACGGGGCAGCCGTGGGCCTGGAGGGTCTGGAAAGGGTCTGAGACTGAGCTGTGCTGGCCCCTGGGGCTGGTGACCCGCTGAGTGCCTACCAGGCCGCAGTTGATGGAGATGCCCTCCTTGGCCCGCTCGCCGGTGGCCCCCGTCCGCTTCAGCCGCTCTGAGCCAGCCAGGTCCACGAAGTGAAACTTAGCAGTGAGTGTCTCATACTCACTGGTGGGAGCCGTGCCCTCAGGAAGCCCCGTCACCGCCTCATTCACCTGCAGCAGAAGTTAGCAGCTGACGCACCCCGGCCTGCCCCACCTCGCGGTTCCTCTGATCTTGGCCCTCGTCCCTCAGAAATGCTGCCTGGGGGGGATTCGGGGCTGAGAGGCAGGGCAGGCTGCAGCGCCCTCTCCCCTTGCACGTGAGAGAATCTGCCGATGTACACAGTACTGGCACATGCGATGCTCGTGCAAGCCTCACAACCATAGGGGTTGGGGTACCCCATTGTACAGGTGGGGGGACTGAGGCTGAAGAAAAAAGAACAAGAAAAATCAACAAATGGCCAAGGCAAGCCCCAACCCCCGATTTGCTAGCTTCAGCTCCATGGCTCCTTCCTCTTCTTGCCCTCCTGAGAAGCCCCTCCCACTGCACCAGCTCCTGGGCCTCCGTAGGTTCCTTACTGGGTCGGGCTGGGGGCACACTCGCATCTGGCACACGTGGATGGTGAAGATAGCGTGTGAGCGGGAGCTCTGCACATTCATCTGTGTGCTGGCCGTGGTGCGGGACAGGGCGCCCTGCTTCAGGCACTGGATCAGCTGCGGGGAGAGGCACAAGTCAGGGCAGGAGACGGGCCGTGGAGCCGGCCCCCGCCTGCCCAGGACCTCCGGTGGGTGCTCACCTCCTCCTGGGAGGTGATGAGGCGGGAAGTGACGCCTGTGGTGTAGATGCCACCATTCCCATCCTCGTGGATCTTGATGTTGGACCTGCGGTGGCGGGCGTCAGGGTCACGGGTGCTATCAAACAGGTCGAGGATCTCCTCGTTGTAGAGCTGTGTGGGGGCAGAAAGAGCTGCTGGGTGCATGTGGCATGTGCTCTGGGGCCCCGAGGGGCTTTCCCATGTTTATAAACCAGCTCTGTTTTGCAGATGTGGAAACTGAGGCTCTGGGAGGTGAACTTGCCAACCCTGGTCCACTCTGGGTTCTGGATTCCAGGATCTTTCTTCTAAACAGAAGTGGGGGGCAGCTGGGTCCTGGGCAGAACTATACTGAGGTTGTGCTTCCACTCCCCCAAGGAACCAGCATTCAGCAGCTTTCAGTCTTGTCAGGGGACTAAGGACCTAAAGGGGACAAGGGGACTCAGGTCTTAGATGTAGATGAAGAAGTTAGGACCATAAATCAGGCAGATCCTATTATGTTTGTTGCTAGGCTGGGAAAGGGGGTGGGGATGTGGTTTCGGATGAGGGAGGGGACAGGCAGAGCTCAGTAGAGACCATGCCTTGATCCCAATGATCCCTGGGGGTTGAGGTGAGGACAACCTCCCAGTGGGGGAGGAATGTGGGCATGGAGAGCATGCCGCTGGGGCCCTGCATCCTGGGGAGAGCCTAGAGAGACCACTTGGCGGGGGAGGTGGCCTGGCCAGGAGTAGTCACCTTATCTCACATGGTCTCAGCCTTGGAGATTCCTGTGTTTGGAATCGCTGGCAGGGTAAACTTACCTGCTGCGATATTCCCCAGGCAGGGAGCCGGGGCTGGGGCATGGGGAAAAGGGACTGGGCAGCTTGGTCAGTGGCCAGCAGAAACCTGTGGGGGAGGGGCGGGCTGCAGCCCTCCGACATCCGAGGCTTTGATGCCTCAAAGGGACAGAAATACTCCACAGGAAGGGGAAGGGGAAACGGAAGGGACTGGTGCAGATGTGGGTGCCATGGTGTCTGTCTGTCTGTTGGGACAGGCACACCGGCATCATTTAACCCCTTGTGGTTCGCCCTTTGGCATGAGTTTTCTAGGAACTGCCCTACTCTTTGGGGATCCCCATGGAAACAGAATAGGGAAAAGAAGAAAACAAAGAGATGGAAAAGCTGATAGAGATACACAGCAGAACACACACACACACACACACACACACACACACGCAGTCACTTTATCAGAAGCAAAGTCCAGGAGGACAATGAAAAACTCTCAAGCCTAAAATACAGGGTCCCCTAAGGGGAAAGCAGCCACTCTGAGGGCCCAGGAGGGAGTCATAACGGTGCAGTGAGCAGGGTGGGCCATGGAAGCCCTAGAGAGGGCTGGAGCCTCACCCCTCCCTCAGAGGACAACCTGTGTACAGTCAGAGCCCAGGACAGCTCCCTACCCAGCAAATGCCCCAGAGCCAGGGGGGTCAATGGGTTGGGGTTTCACATGTGGAGAACTGAAACCACCTGGTTCAAGCTCCCAAAGGAGGAGGCTGTTCGAGTCAGGCACTCATGAGAAGCATCCAGGAACAGCTGCTTTCTTAGACACCCTTCTGAGAGGCCCTTTGATAGGCCAAAGATTCCTTCCTCTACCTGCAAAGTTCCCAGATGCCCAAAGCCTGGCCTTGGCACACAGACATTCTCCCAGAAAGAGGCAAGACCAGTTACAAAGAAAAACTCCTTCTGGAGGACCTCCCTGCCCTGAGGTCAGAGAAGATTTGGAGGAGGGTCCGTAAGGACCTCGGCCAGAGGGGATAGCGCAGGCTTCTCTGAGGCTGGGGAGCAACCTGCCGAGGCAAGAAGAACGGGCAGGAACCAGAGTTCTCATATGTGCCAGACACGTACTTCCATGCCATTCTCACGAAACACGTAAGGAAACATATTACAGCCATCGTGCAGTGGTGACACGACGTGCCCAAGGTCACACAGCTAATGAGTGTCAGGGCTGACAATCAGTCAGGGTTTGAAGAGATCTTAAAGGTTCTCAGTGACTCAAGCCCCTTCTGACACAGGAAGCCTCTTCAGAGTGTCCCACCAGAGGTCTTCCAGCTCTTGCTTGGGTATTTGCAGCAGCGGGATACTCAGCAGCTATCAATGCTTCCACAGCTCCCCTAGGCTCATTCCTCTGTCCTGGGGGTAAGCCCAACCTCATGGTTTTGCTGTTCCCCAAATCTCCCTTCCACCCGCACTACGAGGCCACAGTACCTCCAGGAACTGAGCGCTGACTTTGAACTCAGGCCCAGCCACACCCTGCTCCTGCGCCCGCCGTTTGCGCTCAGCAATGCCCCCGAAGAGGTGTGCGATGGCCCTGGGAATGATGCCCTGCTCCTGCTCCGACGTCGCCGTGTCAAAGCCAGTGCCCATCGTGTATGTCTTCCCGGCCCCTGTCTGCATCAGCAAGGATGGAAGGACGGTGTGAGCACCCTCGGGGGGCCACCAGCAAGCCGGGAGCCTCAGACCCTTACTACGTACCTCCCAGCCCGGGTCACCCACCCCTCCTGGTCCCAAAGCCGCACCCTGGGGGAGTCTCCTCGGAGTGACAGCCTCTCTGGAACAGCTAGCAGTGAAACAGCATGCTGGGACAATAGACAAAACCGCAGCGCCATCTCAACGGGTCTGAAGGGGGAGGGGATGCTCTCTCCCAGCAGCTGCGGAGACAAGGGTTGGAGGGGCCAGCGGTGGGAGGGGAGGCGGCTTACCTGCCCATAGGCCAGCACTGTGGCATTGTAGCCCTCGAAGCAGCCCTCGATGAGCTGGCTCACACAGGTCGAATAGATTTGTTCCTGCCAGGTGTCCAGGTCAAAGACAAAGTCATAGGTGAAGGCCTTGTCCTTCCCCAGAAGGACCTGGGGCTCCCCAGGGGTGACAGAGGTGCAGATGTGACAGCCCTCAATCTTCTCCTTTGATAGCTGGGGCCGAATCCTGCCCGGAAAGGGGAGAGCCCTGGGTCAGACCCGGCCGGCAGGGGACTGCCATGGCCCTCCTCGCTCATGCTGCCTGCCAAGCTTCCACTTTCCCAGGCCCCCTCCAGCCCCCACCAGCTGGAAGAGAAGGAAGGAAGCTTAGGAGCCTCCCCAGAGGACGAAGGCAACTTTTGTAACAATACAATAATAATAATAATAATAATAATAGTAAGAATAATATCTACTCTACCCAAACATTTATTGAGCAGTTGCTAACATTTACCAAGCACTCTACGCACGGGATCTGGGTTAAAAGTATTTTACATAAATGAATTCGTGTATTCTTCACTATAAATCTGTAAGGTACATATTATTTGCCTAATTTTACAGATGAGAAAATAGAGGCTAACAGAGTTTAAGTGACTTGCCCAAGATTGTACTGTGGGGCACAACAGAACCAACCCCAGGTCTGACATCAAAGCTCACACTCCTGGTTGAGCGGAGAGCCCTAGAAATCAGTGTCCCACAGATCAGGAAGAGACAGCTTGCTCCCTCTGGGAGGTAAGGCTCAGCACCAGAGTGGTGACAGGAGGGACAAGCCTGGCTGCCCCTCCCCCTCAAAAAAACTGAATTAAAGAACAGACAACAGCTTCTGCCAAGGCCTGCAGGGGCTGCCAGTCCTCCAGCTGCAGAGCCCCCTCTCAGATGCCAGAGGCTGGAGGAACATTCTCAGGCACGAGTTCTGGTTCCTCTCCGGGAGCCAAGGGGGCCAGACCAAGCACATCCCCGCCAGACCAGGCCAAGCTGAGAAAGGCAGGACCCTCTACAAGGGATCCCAGGCCGGCCACAGGAGGGGCCCCATCCCAACTCCTGCTGGGCTCCCTGACAAGAGGAAGAAAAGTGGCACCAGGGCTGAATGGGAGCCAACCATAGATAGGGGTATCACCATCCAGCCACCTCTTCTCCCTCTTCTAAGCAGCCATTGCCATGACGAGGTCCCCATGGCAACCAAGTGTGAGTCAGTGAGCATGCGCTGTAGGGACAGGCAGAAAAGCGCTTCCCAAATGCCTAAAGTAAAAGGGCGGTGGGGGTGGGTTAGGCGCTAATGCTCATGGTCTCACACAAGCCAGCCCTATCAGCCAGGCACTCACAATGAGCTGCTTGTCAGGCTTCTTTTCCCAAAGCCAACATTTACCAAGAGAAAAAAAGAGTGAAAGGGCCAGGCCAGCGTGCATCCAGAGCTGAGGGAGACCTAGCCACAGAGCCAGGGCCACCAAGTCGCCATCCTGTCCCTGACTGGAGCTGCCCCAGCATCCAAGGCCCACTCAGAGCTTCAGGCCAGGGGAGGTGCTCCCCTCAGCCTGTTGCCTGCACTTTGCTGCAAGAGGGCTCAAGGCGGGGTAAGTCCCAGGGGAGCATGTGGGGGGCGGTTAGCTGCACCAGGCCAAGTCCACACCATAGATGGTAGTCTGGATTTTCTTCAGAAGTGTTTTCCCTTCGGTGTCAACGGGTCCTCACAGGTTAGTGGCTCTCCCCTCACTGAGGCTGACAGGAATGGAGGCTTACCACCTTCATCCACGCTATCTAGCTGTTCCAGGTCAAGTTGAAATTAGAACCCAGCCTCTCGGTGTCCCCCCTGAACTGGTTTCTGACTGGGAAGGGAGCAGCTGATTCTTGCTCGTCCTCTCTAGAACCTGCAGACCGGAAACTTGACCCACCAGTAAGAGGTCTGGGCCAGCAGTTCTCCTAGCTCAACCACTAATAGTGGCAACTGACACAAATTCGCACTCACTGCACCCGGGAGTGTCTAAGCACTGACGCATACCAACTCGTGATCCTGAAGAGAACGCCTGCGGTGAATACTACCCTGGTTTGTAGGGAAGGAAATGAGATGGTGCCCAGTCGGTCACAGATAGTAAGGGGCAGAGCGGCGCTGGAACAATGTGCGTGTGCAGTGTGTGTGGGCTGCCTCCACTATTTCTACGTGGCCGTGTCAGTAAGGGCAGGGCTCAGGCGGCCTGGGGGACAGAACGGCTCATACACACAGGGAGACAGCAGGCCCAGCTCCAGAAGACAGGCGTGGCACTGCATGCAAGGCACACTCTGGCCCTCAGAGCTGCCTCTGCCCCTGGGCCTGTGGGACCCAGGACCAAATACTTACTGCCCAGGGTGTCCAGGTGCCTCCCAGGTGAACCGAGGGTCTGGCCTGGGAAGCGTCCAGCTTTGCTGGCTAGCACCAACTCCGGAAGACACCCTCCCTATCATGTGGGCTGCTTGTGATAGGATTCCTGGATCCAATTCAAATACCATTTAATTACCCCAGGCAGATGGCAGTGCTGGTGATTGGAGGAAATCGAATCAGGATCCCTGGAGACAGTGGGAGCAGGGGAGGGGGAGCAGCAGCCCTGCCTGGCAGAGCCCATCAGTGTGAGGGACTGCTTCTCCTTCAATAACCAGCCCCAAGAACACGGCGGAGCACACCTGCCAGGTACAAGAGAACTGGCAGAAAAGCAGTCTGGGAAAGAGGTTGGAGAAGAGGGGCTCCAGAGTTTTAGGGTCTAGGAATTGTGAAGTCAGTCAGGCATTCACCCTGGGGCCCTTATCCTGGGATGTGAGGCCCAGCACATCTTGACGTGGGGGTCCTCTGTGGTCAGAGAGAGCCAGCCAGCCCCAGGCTGGCCCATTTGAAGCACCAGGGTGCTTTGCAGGGTATAGATGGGTAAGCAATGTTATCCAGAGCAAAAGGTACCAGCTGGGAGACAAAGGACATGGGCTCAGGAGTCATTAATTCCCAAAGCAACTGACCTGGACGAGGGAGAGTGTTAGTCCCAGGAATGGGACTTGATTGAGTAACTGGAGGTAGAGAATTAAGAAAAAGAAAATTAACATTTTATGTATGTTTTCCATGTGCTAGCTGGGCCAGGCACCTGCCACGGACTACCTCACTTAAGTGATGCAATGAGCTAGGGATTTCAATGCCCATTTTCCAGAGAGGAAAGTTGAGGCTTGAAGTGGCTAAAGCATACACAAACAGTAAATACAGTGAAGGCGGGCATCAGTTCCGTCTCTGCCTGACTATGAAGCCCACAGTCTCTTCTGCTTCTCCAGCTACCTCCTGTCTGGGAAATTCTCCATCCCCAAATCGATAGATAAGCTTTCTCCCACAGCACCACCATCAGAGCCACGGAGGCACTCTGGAAGGAATCCTGCTCTATCTGTTCATGTGTGCCCCAGACCAGGCACCAGGCTGGCCCTGCCTCAGGGTTTGCCATACAGCAGGGGCAGACGTTATGTCCCAGCTGTCCTGGGGCTCACTCCTCACCACACCCTGCCCAGCAGAGGATTCAAACCCGCACCCCACAGGTGGGAGACCAGAGGGCTGGGAGATAAAGTTCGGGGTCTTGGACAAGCCTCTGCCTGCACCCCCTTCTTGTTCAGGAGCTGCTGCTTCCTGCCGTGTCCTCAAGATGTTCTGTTCCCAGTGCTAACTTTCTAAGAACTCAAACACCTTCCCCTCCAGCAGCCTCCTCTGCTGGCCCCACCCTGGGTGAGGTCACTTCTGTGCACTGCCGTCAAAGGAGCAGGGGCCCTCAGCCAGCCCCACCCTGCCCCAGATAAGCGGAAGGCTGAGGCTTCCCGTTACAGCAAGGTGGCGGGGATGGGAGCCACTCCCAGCGCTGGTCCTTCATGGGGACATGGGAGAGGGGTCAGGGATGGAAACCAGTTTCTAGGGTCTTGCAAGTAAACCACAGACCCCAGGAGCTGTAGACCAGATCCAGGACTAGGACGAGGTGAGGTATTTGCCATAAGTGCAAAACTTAACCGGGTATGAAAAAACTCAGTAATCAAGATTAAATTATAATTTAATGCAATATTTGAAAAGCTCAAATCAGCAAACTATGGCCCCGTGGGCCAGCTGCTTTTTATCGGTAGCTTTGTGGGCCACACGTCCACTACCATTTCTGTCCAGGGACCTCCTGCATCTCACCCCAAGCCCCAGGCCTGCAAAGCTGCCCTCCACCCCTTCTCAAGGTCCGGGCCGGGAGGGAAGGGGGCGGGCCGGACAGCCCCGCGCAGAAAGGCTCCCGGAATCTCCCTGAACAGAGCCCGGTCTATTTGCCACTTGGCAACCCGCAGCCCGAGCGGCGGTGGGAGCAGGCGCGAGAGCGAGGAGAAAGGGCCCGGAGCTTTTCAGAGGCAGGATCTGGCACGGGCGCGTGGCCGCTGAGCTTCCTCTGCTCACAATTGAGCGGGAGCTGGTGTGATGTGGGGAGTTATTTTCAGAGCCCTCCCCCACCGCCGGAGAAGCGGGCACCCGGGCCTAAGGACGCGCAGGCGGCTCGGGCCCGGGCCCCCACCCGTCGGTGCCCCCGGCGGCGGCGGCGGTGGCGGGACAAAGGCCGCGAACCCGAGCCCGGCGCTGCGGGAAGAGCTGAGCTCAGCGCTTCCACAGCTCTTTGGGAAGCCGGGAGGACAGGGCGGAAGGGGAGGACAGAGGAGACGGGGAGGGGGCAGGCCCAGGGGGATGCTGAAGGACTGCCAAGGAGAACAACTCCCTCTGCGAGGGGTAATGTGCCCAGAGCCCCACACCCCACCCGCGCCTTGGCGGGGGGAGGGGGGGAGGTGCGAGGATGGGGCGAGTTCTCCTCACCCCTGCCTCTTCCTCAGTGAAATCACACAAAGCCCGCCAATCACTGCCCCCCAGGGGCTCCGCCCAGTGACCTTGGGCTCCTAAGGGTTGGCTCAGCCTCATCAGGGGAAATGATCGCACCCAATCAGCCGGCTAGGGCTGCTCCCTGGGCTCTTAACTTGAGTTGCCCCGCAATTAGGAGCTCCTGGAGCTCTTAAGGTACAGCCCCAGGCTCTTCGTATTTGAAGTTTTGTCACTGAGAGGTAACAAGCGGTAATATTAAAATAACTAACCGAGAACCGTTCCAAAGTCCTAGAAAAGTCTTTACAACTATGATGTATGGTCTGTGATTCCTGACGCCTTCCTTTGCCAGCACCTCTTACATCTCTGCTTGCTCAACTTCCCCAGTTAGTAACTTCCCAGGCTTACCCAACAAGACAGCCTTTTTGCTAGACTCCGTACCTATGAGGCTTTGCACGCTAGATCATTACACAAATCATTTCATTCTAAGGTGGTGTTTTTGCTCTAATTTACAAACAAGAGTTCAGAGGAAATTAACGGGGCTCAAGGTCACATAGGTAATAAATAACAAGGTCTTCTAGGAAGACTACCTTTATAAGCCATCAGCCCCAAAGATTCAATCCGGGAGAGCTGGAGAGAGCTAGCATGCCTAGCTGACCACTTGTGAGTAATTTGCACTTTGGGGACTTCCAGGCTGGGAGACACCCTCTCACCAGGCTCTCCCTCAAAGGTTTTTCGAAGAACCAGGGACTTGGTCTGGAATCACTGCTTGGACAGCCAAAATAACCACCATGACCAGTCCCTTTGGAAGAAGCCCCAGGGGCTATAAGCTTATCTGCTCTTTTCTTCTACAGGACCCTTAACGCCTTTCTGGAATCCTGAAGAGGAGTCCCCAGAGGCTAGTGGAACAGCCCCAAGGAGAAACAGAGAAATGAGGAAGTTCATTCCCTGGTCTCTAGGTGCACTGCCCGCGGCCCTCAAGCCCGAGGTTGGCCAGATTTCATGAACCTCCCTTCTGCCCAGCCCCAAGCGGTTTGCCGGGCTCCAACCAAGGGGCAGCAGGAGTGAACTAGAGCTGAGCTGTTGTGTGGAAGTTGTGGGGGGGGGGGCAGGGGCCACAGAGAGGAGCGCCATGACCTCTAGTCTGCCTGGCACACTGAGTCACTTAGCCATGCTGTGACCTGCCAGGGACCAGCTCTTCCTCATCAGTGACAGATCAAAGGGGAACTCAGCGACAGCAGGAGGGATTTAGATAAGCTAGCAAAAAGAACTTCCTGCCTGCAAGGATTGCTAAGCTTGCTAAAGCCCAGGGAAAGGGGAGCTTGGGATTCTTTGGAATCTTTTTCCTCAGAAATCATGGTCACTGATACCACTCTGGCTTCTTCTGTACATTCTCCTCACCAGTGCCTTGTCTGATTAGGAAAATACCTAACATGTTTTGAGAACCTATGTGTCGAGCTCATTTACATACACGAACACATGTAATGGGTTATGACAGCCATGGGGAGCAAGGGGCATTTGCCCCCTCTTACCGAGGCTTGGAAAGGTGAAATTTCACCAGCCGGAAGTCACACAATTTGTAATGGTGGCAATGAAATGCAAGCCAAGCCCGCCCCTGCCCAATCCCACTGCACCCACCGAGCAGCCCTGCACCAGGGCAGGAGAGAGGCTGGACTGGAGAAAAATGATCCCCTCAGAGAATCCCTGGACTGATCCTACCAGCAGCTACCAGCAGCTGCCAGCAGCGCCACGAGCGCTCTGTTGGGAAAGCATTCTGCCCGTTTTGTAGAGTTAAGAGAGCCGAGGCCTAGAGCATGGAGAAGTAGGGAGCCAAGAACCCAGGAGGCTGCTTCCCTGCCAGAGGAAGGCAGCTCTCCCGGCAGCAGAGAGAGGGCATCTACGCCCCCACTCTAATGAGCATCCTCTCCTCCTCCTCCCCGTGGCAGCCTGCCAGCTCTGGGGAAGGCGGCTGGAAGCAAAATCCCTGCTCTCTCAGGGGAGTCTGGCTCCCAGACACCCGGGGCCTTTTAGCTGACTTAGCCCAGAGAAGGCATCTTCCCAGAGGGGCTGCTCCTCTCCAAAATAGAGTGGGGAGACCCAATGTGGGGTGCTGGCTCTTTTAGCTGCAGGGATACAGACTGGGAAGCCACTGGAGCCCTGTGATAGCAAGAGGGTCTTGTCGCCCTGTCACTGGACCTTGTCCTGGCCTCTCGGACCCTCCCCCCAGCACAGTCCTCCTGAGACTGCCCTCAGGGAAGAGACCCAGACTGGCTCAGGACCCCCAAACAAGGAGGCTTTGTACTGTGGGGTCAAAAAGCATGGGTTTATGAGGCCCTAGCAGATCTGGTGAAATGGGTCTGTCAGCCCTCTGCGCTCGCCTTCTGCCCCCAAACAAGTTCCCAGGTGCACAGGGTGAGGGTGCAGACACTGGAAGACAACGTACAGGAAGCCTTGGGGTGTCGATTCAGGGCACCTGGGGTTCAGCACCCACTTCTTCCTCAGATGTCGTTGACTTTTCTGTTTCAGTGTATCCAAGTCGTGGCCACTGGCTTCTGAGTCACAGCCAGGGACAAGCAGTCTGACAGGGGAGGGACCCGGGGGACAGTCTTGCTCGTGGCCCCTAGGGCATCTGTATGTCAGCTGTGCCCCGGGACACCCCCCTGAGAGGCTGAAACCGGGCACAGGAGGCAGCGGGCCTGGCAGAGTGGGGCGAGGGGTCAGAGGCTGGGGAGACGAGATGCTAGGAGAAGCTGAGGGAGGGGGCCATCTAAGCTGAACAGATGCGCAGTCCTGGCTGTGAGCAGTAACCAGGAGCTTCCAGAGCCACCGCTCTGCCTCCTGTGGGCCTCACCCCTGCACCACAGGGCCCTGGGAAGAGGGGCGAGCCGGGCTCCAGGAAGCGCCGTTCAGCTGCGCTCCAGAGTGGCTCTCCCGTCCCACTCCCTTCTCAGGGCATCTGGCAGGGGTTTCCCATGACCTCCCACGAGACAGGGACTCTGCAGAGTGGGGGCTGAGCAGGGAGCGCCCAGCCAGAGCCCCGCACTGTGGTGGCATGTGCATCATGTGGATGACAGCTCAGTGGGAACTGGGCCCTGGGGACGCTCCCCTGCTGAGGAATGCAGAGCAACAGGCGGCTGGCCTCCAAGCAGCTGGCTGTGGAGCACAGGGAGCCTCTCCCCCAGCACACGGGCCCTGGTCCTCGGTAGTCGGGCCTCAGTCCCCACTGCCAGGCTCTCCTCAATGCACTTAACTCCAGGGTCAGGCAGGACAGGCCAGCCTGGAGAAAGGACAAGTGGCCTCCACCGCTGGTCTGGTGGTGGGCTTCCACCCTGCAAGGCAGAGGGATAGGGACTCAGGTATCTGGGGACAGGGGACCATGGCACTGCCTTCCTTCCACACCCCAGAGCAGCCAGAAGTGAAACACACAGGCCCGCCCCCTGCCATGGGCTTCACAGCCCTTCCCACAGAGCTCCACCACCCCCAGCCAGTAGGGACAGAGGGGTAGCTCTCTGGGCTAAGGCCGACGACGAGCCCCAGCCTGGCTCCCCTCCCAGGGCAGAGAAGCATTCTCTCCTCCCCAGCCCAGCGAGCTCTCAGTACCCTCTCTAGCTTTCCTCAACAGGCTGCTATTTCTAGAGGGCAACATGAGAGGCGAGGAGACCCAGACACCCGGGGTTCTGCCCTGTGACTTCTGTGGGGGCGTGTAGGGGTAGCAAGAGGAGACTGGGCTGTCCCCAGAATTTCCTTTCCTGGAGAGTGGCAAGATGGAACTCAGGCAGGAAAATAAATTCCAGGTACAGTTACATGGATCTAAGGATAGAGAGAACGGGCGGACTTCTCCCCAGCGGGAAGGGAAAGGTCCCCAAACACAATTGCAAACAGCATGGCTAAGGAGCTAGGACCGTGGAGGGGACAGGCAGCTCCATGCTAAGCAACCCAGAAAAGGAAATTCAGATGCGTCCCCCCTCTGCATAGCACCGAACACCTTCCTAAGTACTTTTCCCACATTGCCATTATGGCAACCGGTGCGGTATGGCATATGGAGAAACTGAGGCATAGAGACTCACAGCAGTTAATTTAGAGCTGCACTGGGAGGCGACTGAGAGCAGTCTGAGGAGCATGGGCTTGGAGGGAGAGTACCCTGGGTTCAGATCCAAACTCCTCCATTTACTGGCTGTGAGTGTTTGCTCATCCATACAATGAGAATAACATCAGTAAGCTGGTGGGGCTCTGGTGGGGTAGAGTGGGACAGTGTAGATGCACTGCCTGGCGTGGGGCAAGTGTTCAAGAAGGCATAGTGCTTAGCTACCTCCCAGTTCACTCTTCTCTCCATCCTGGCATGCTTTCTGCTATAAATAAGTGGAAAGAAGGAAGGAAGGAAGGAAGGAAGGAAGGAAGGAAGGAAGGAAGGGAGGAAGGGAGGAAGGGAGGAAGGGAGGGAGGGAGGGAGGGAGGGAGGAAGTTAGTTCAGTTAGTTAGTTGGAGGTGAGCTCTTCCGTGTACCTAACACTCACTCACTGTAGCTCAAACCAGAGAGACACCTCTTAGGGACACTTTAAGTCCGGGTTTACTTTGAAAACCTCTCATTCACATCAGCTCCTCAGGAGCCAACCCTTTACGGGCTGTATGCCTCCTACCTCATCCAAACCACTGCTCTTCACAAATGAATAACTGAGAACACACCAGCTGTTCCCATTCTCCAGCGGGGAACAGCCGAGGCCCAGCAGGACAAACAGAAAGGAAGCCCCGTGACCCATCCAATGTGTGAACTGCATTGGCCCAAGCCCCGCCCTTTGCCCCCAGAGCTGTAAGAGTAAGGTGCCAGGCTCCTGTCACCTCTGCCACTTCCTCAGCCCCTGCCCCACCCCATCTCCACTCTGAGGGTTTCAAAAGCGGAGATCCAATCAGCTTCAGGCTGGACGGGCAGGCGGGCTGGGTGGTGGAGGGGGGACAGTTTCCTGGGCCTGTGGTTACTACACTCCACTTCCTTGTGATGACATAAGCCCTATTTCTGCAGCAGGAGGCCACCGCTAAGATTCTTAGGTCTCCAGGCACAGAAGGTCCTGCCTGGGGCCTCGGTTTCCCAGATCTATAAACGGGCAGCAAGGGGCACCATTGGCATTGATCGGCCCTGGCTGGCCTTGGGCTGCCGGAGCAGAGGATGGGACTCTAAAGGCACCCCCTATCCCACCCTCACGCAGTTTTTTCTGTCTTCTCCGGTCTCTTTGTCCCAAGCCACCATTTGATTCAAAATTTAGACAGACATTGACCAAAAGTTCAGAGTAGCCAGAAGCTCTGGAAATAACTACAGCTAGAGAACCCAAATGAGCGAGGGCAGGGGTACGATCTAACACTGTCCCTTGGATCCCTGGCTGGTGCCCTCCATCCCCTTCCAGCCCCTGCTCAACCCTGGAGTGTCCGCAGATGGATGTGGGACCTGTACAGGGACCTCCCCACCCCAGCTGACAAAAGGAAGGAAGCTTAAAGAAACCAGGTGAAGATAATGAGGGAGGGGTTAGGCCCCACGGAGGGCTCCCCTCATGGTGGGGGCTCAGAACTGAGGGCTTGAAAGGGTCTTAAAGAAACATACCACATGTCTTGGCTTCCTTCCTCAATTTTAACTTTGCCAACTTGCAGTTCTTAACAGCTACCCCTTCCCCTTCTCCTGCCCATTAGCTGGGCCTGTGTTCTAGCCTGGCTCAGGGCACAGCTCAGCCTCACCTCTCTCAGGCATCCTTCCCCCCACCCCCCATCCATCCCCAGGTAGAGAGAGGCTGCTTCTAGGCCAGCCTTGGGCCCAGGGAGCTGAGTCGCTATCTACAGGGGATTAATGGATAAAGGGATCACAGGGCAGGCTGGAGAGGGGCTGGCCTGGGAATCTCCGTGCAAAGGTGACTAGCCGACTAGCCAGGGATCAGGGGCAGATGGGCCAGACTTCAGGGAGGCCTGGGGTAGGGCTTTTAGGGTCTGCTCACACCTAAACCTTCTCCCTTTATCCCACAGCCCCAGGTTCTGAAAGTTTCCTCCTCTGGCTCTCCCCCAGCCCCGGCCTGCCCTGTGGAGATTTGCAGACAGCCAGCTTTGATCCTCTTCCCAAGGAGATTATAGGGCCAAGAGCCCTGGGCCTGTCACTTCTCACCTAGTCTAACAGTCCCCGCCAGGACCTCCCCCCTTACACAGGCATGCATGTGCACGTGCATGTGCGCACACACACACATACACACACACCCCAAACCAGGTCTGTCTCATTCCTGGCCTCCCTCTCCCAAGAGTTGGACCCAGGGCTCGCCATGTTATTCTCATGGAAACTCAGACAGCACTGCAGTCAGATACAAGAAGGGACTTCCAGGAAGTCAGACGGTTGAACCTGACACCAGATTGAGCCCTTGGCAATTCCAAAGCTTGGGCCTTTCCCAGCAATGCCCTATTCCAATAGCCCTACTCCAGCCCACCACCCAGTCCTTGAGGTGGGACAAGTAACTTCTGCAGGTGGGGATGAGGGGGTGGATGGGGATCCAAAAGCATGGGGGACTCTCCCCTTCAGCTCCTCAGTGGCACCATCTGCTCCCTGTCCTAGCCCCAGCCTAGTCTGGTCCTATCCTCAACTCTTTGATTAGAAACTGGGTTCTGTCCAGGCATTGTCTGCCTTGCACGGCCGGCTGCCCATTGAGGTCTGGCGCGTGCCAGGCTGGGCGCTCATGCTGGAATGGGAGGGGATGAGTGGGCTGGGCCCTCACCTTCCAGAAGCCCCCTAAAGCTGGGCTCTTCTGCTGTTCAAGTCTGCCCAC
This sequence comes from Ailuropoda melanoleuca, assembly GCF_002007445.2. NCBI lineage: Eukaryota > Metazoa > Chordata > Mammalia > Carnivora > Ursidae > Ailuropoda > Ailuropoda melanoleuca. Next base: position 100,829,545 of record NC_048225.1, read on the forward strand.
CCCTCCATCTGAGATCAGCAACTCAAGGCAAGGAGCGGGGGCATGTGGACACTGCTAGAGCAATCTGAGTGGGAAGCAGAGATGGTACCCATTGCCCCCAAAGAACTGGGTGCAGTGGGGCAGGCACAATCCCTTCTCTGGAAAGGGTCTCAGAAACCTTCTGTTGATGGTGCTGAGAAGGCCACACCAGCCTTTCCTCACTGCTCTGCACAAAGTGCCAATCCCATGGGGCTTTCCCACACTTTACCATGCCCCAGTCTAGCCTGGGGAGGCTGACCGTGCGTGGTGGCAGTAGAGGGGGCTTTGTTTGGCTCTCTCCTATAAGATGGAGTCTAAAGGAAAGCCCCCATGGGAGGAGCAAGCACCCTAAGTCCCTTCCTTCCCAGCCCTGGTTCACAGTGAGTGGGGCCAGGGCTTCATTTCCCTTTTATGATGCAGTTGGACCCTCCCAGTCTGCTGCAGATGTCATATTTACATTTCTCACTCCCACCCCCCACCCTTGTACCTCCCTCCCTCGACCTCCACAGGATCCTGCTGCAATGTCAGCCCAGGCAGCAGCCCCGCCCCACCCCGGCCAGCCCACCAGGCACCTGCAGGGCTCCTCTTTGTCTCTCAGGCTGCTCAGGGCCAGCAAGGCTGTGTTCAAGTGATGCTGAGGCTGCCTGATGCATGGGCGGGAGAGCGCCTCAATCTCCCTTCCTTGCCCGCAGAGCTGCAATCGGCCATCCCCTCTTCCTCTCTGGGTTGCAGAGGACCAGCCAGATGCCTGGGGGGGGGGGTCGGGCATGTGCCCTGGGGCAGGAGGGGGAAGCTTTGCCATAGTCATCTCTGGCCCTGTCTAGAGTGACTTCCATGGACTCTTGGAATCTGGGTCACCTACAACCCAGGGAATCTAGAGACCTGTCTCAGAGACCCACCCTAGCCCTGGACCCAATACCCCCACCCCCTCATATAGGGCTGGGGCAGAGATGGATGTATTTTTCCACCATACTGGCGTTGGTGACCAGTCTCAGATTGGCACTCTCCCATCAACAGACCCCTCTCAAAGAGAAAACCCAAAACAAAAACAAGGAGAGGTGGTGTGGTGTAAAGCGTCTCCACCCAACACAAAGGACACATATGGCTCAACTTTGCATGATTTCCTGCTTTGCACCACTGTGTACCCCTGCCAATAGAAGCCCCCCAGCCATGTCCTCTCCCCACCTCAATTCTGTCAGGATGTCACTGCAAGTCCCAGATAAGTCCATGCACCACCCAACCTCCATTTTATCTGAGAGCCCGAAGGTGGGGTATCAGCGTCTCCCCCTCCTGCAGTCTCAGAGGTAGAACCTCAGATACACGGCTTCCTCCCTGCCCTAGCCCCATCTCCTCTTGGGACAGGGCCAGCAGGGTTCTCTCCAAAAGCCCTCGACTCCCTAGGGAAGGCCAAGGCACCATCCCAGCCCTTCCATTCGTCCCTGCACTCAATCGATCTTTGTCTGCGGTACCCTTTCCCAGGGCCGGGTGTGCTGCCCTCCTAAGGGAACCAAGAGCACAGAACTAGCCGACTGGGGTGTTTGAAGGGAAAATTTCCCCCCCTCCGATATCCCAGTATGAGACAGCAGCCCCAAGGGGAGGCGAAGAGGAAACACACAGACGCTCCGGCCTGGGCCAGGGCTGGGTGTGAAATACCGGATTTCCTTGTTTATTCGATTTTCTGATCATTAAGGGTTCCCAAGAGGGGCCCGAAATTACCACCCAAACAAAGCCACCTTCCAGCAGCCCGCGAGCCCCCGCTCTCCTGCGGCAGCCCGTCCAGCGCACGGCGCCCTCCTGCCCGGCCCATGCCGGCCCCTCCTCCGGGGGTGCGGGCGCCGGGGTGCGCCCCCCGGCCCCACACCCACGCGAGACAAAGCCGGAGCCTCTCCGTGCACGCCCCCCGCCCCGCCGCAGGTCCCTACCTGACGGCCACCTTGACGCAGCAGTCCCCCTGGCCGGCCATGGTCCTCTGGCTCTAGGCTCAGGGCGTGGATCAGGGGCTGGGGTCTGGGGGCCGATGCCCCAGGCAGCGGCAGCGGCTGCGGCTGCGGGAGGCGGGGGCGCGGGCACTGCTGGCGAAGTCTGCCGCGGTGGCTGGAGGTGACATGCTCGCGGGCGGCAAGCCGAGGGGCTCACCCGCGGCCGGGGGAGGCCCCACGGAGCTGGGCCCGCGCGCCTCCTCGCGCCATCGGGCGGCGGCGCGCAGCTCTGACAGCCCGCGGCGCGACCCGCCGCTCCCCACGGCGCGGCACACGCGCGCACACACCTCCCACCCTCGCAGCCACCTCCCGCCGCAGCGCGAACAAAGGGGGCGGGGGCCGGCCCGGGCCAGGACCCGCCCCCCAGCCCCGCAGGGCTGGCGCCGGGCCCCGCCCCGCTCCTCATTCACCAATCGAAGGTCCGAGGCAGCAGCAGGGGCGGGACTTTATCCTTTAAAGGGACCTCTTGGCTCGCGTCCACCCGCTCGCTGGGGGGCCGGCGGGATTGGAGGACCCGGGAGGAGGAGGGCCCAGAAGCTGACCACGCCGGAGCCTCTGCCCCCCGGAGTGGCAGAATCTCAGCCTCGATGGGACCTCCGTTTCATAAATGAGGACACTGGGACGCAGAGCGGGGAACTACCCAAGGTCACACAGATTTGGTGGCTAAGCAAGGGGTAAGAACCCAGGTCTCCCGGGCAGAGTCTTCACTTCAAAGCATCGCACAGCGATTAGCGGTTTATACTTTGAAAGCGCCCTGAAAGCTTCCATCCTGATTTATAACAGTGAATTTGTCAACCTTTATTGAAGGAGATTCTTGGGGGTGACTAAAATTCCCTCTACCTCCACCCTGCAGCATTTTAAAGTTCATCTTTTGGTTGATTCCTGGCTAGGCTCCTCACCCAGGTGGGCCCCCTCCCTCTGCTACACCAAGGCGGTTCCACTGACCTTTATGACCCACAGATGACCCTTCTGGGCCTAGCTCACACTCTGTCGTGGCCGTGGGGGCAGAGGGTCAGTGTTGGAGGCCTGAGCTGCTCGGGGAGCCCAGGGAACAAAAGGGGCACTCAACTCCAGGCACCTGGGTAGAGGCTGGAAGGGAGAGGTGGGTGGGGAAGGGGACAGAGCAGTGCAGCTGCCTTTACGTGGCTATAAAGGACAAGGGGGCCCCTGAAGCCTTTAAACACAGGGCAGAGATGGAGAAGAGCAGTGCTCTGAGAAGTCACAATTCCCTTTCCACTCCACCTACCCTCCCTCTGAGCCCAGACACCTTCTCCCTACTCCCTCCCCCAACTCCCAACATTGGGGCCATTCATAGGGCCCTCACCAGCTGCCCTCCCTTCCCACAGTTCAACCAGCTCCCTCCCCTGGAAAGAGCCCAAGGGGAAGACCCAGCTGCAGTTCCAGATGTGGATGATGCTCTCTGGGGGGGGAGGGAGGGAGAGGGGAGTCAGACTCCAAGCCTCTTGCATCACCCTCCAGTGATGATGAAACTACATCAGAGATTTTGGCAAGGGCATGGGTTAGGGTCTGAGGATGTATCTGTTGGTGGTGTCCTCCTCCCTTCCCTCCCCTACTCACCTGCGCAGATAACTGCTCCATCCAGTAGTCCAGAGCGCTGTTAAAGTCAAACCTAAACAGTGATAACTTCAAGGGCAAATTTCAAGGGCAAATCAACACCCCTCCCCCCAAACCTGATGGAAAACAGGGCACCACCAGCACTGCCCCAAGGGTGGTGGAGGAGAGGGAGGAGGCGCTGGTGGGATCCAGGATTTGAACCTAGAGGAAGCTCTCTCTGGGGCCAGTAGGTCACCCCGCCCAGAGCAGCAGTCCTGCAGAGTGTTGAGTCAGATCCTGGACATTCTCTCCCCATCTTCCAACCAAAATAAGGGGTGGGGGAGGTAGCTAACATTTATGGACCATCTATGAGAACCAGGTACTTTATATGCATATTCTCATTTCATTCTCCTAACCTTGTGAGCTGGGCTTTATTATTATTTTTCAGTTTTGCAGAGGGGAGGATGAGTCTCACCCAGCACCGTCGTAACAGACCCAGGATTTGAACTCCCGTGGCTTGTCCCAGACTTCCCACATCACCTCCAGGCAACTGCCCAGGGGGAAGGACGCTGGGCTGACCTAGGCTTTTGCTCCAGGTTTAGCCCCCCGGATGATAGTGCTGCATTTTGCAAAGCTACTCTCCCAGACCCTGGACTTCTCTGGGGCTCATCTCTGGTTTCCTGCCTCTAGGAGGTCCCCTCTGACTTCCTAGAGTAGGTGACCCTTCTGACTCACAGCTTCACTGCTGGGAAATGGCGCCAGAGCTGCGGCACCATCCCCCTCCCCCGCCCCCATCCTTCCAGGCTAAAGGATGTCAAGCCTGAAGAAGCAGGGAGGCACATGGGGCTGGAAACTCAGGCCACCTCAGCAGCTCCTTCCTGGACCTCCAGGGAGTAGCAGGGCAGCTAGATGTCCAGACCCGGACTCCTGGGCGCTGCTGCCCAGAGGTGAGGAGGGAAACTGGGCACAGAGGTCAGAGGGGGATCCAAGTGGCAGGAGGAGGCTTACACTGTAACTCCCGGAGATTTAGGTTAGATGGGTCACGGGAGGCCGGGGGCAATCCCTGCCCTCTTCAGTCTCCCTGCAGTTTCAGCTCAGCCTCTGCTTCCTCTCTCTGGTTTGTTCCCACCCCCACCCTTTCCCACTGCTTCACCCTCCTCCCAGCTGCTCTTCTTTCCTTCCCTAACCCTGAAGTTTCTCAAGGAGCTGCCTATGTGCATATCTCCCACAACCCCCACGCCTTTCCTCTCTGCCTGACAGAAACAGGCAAACACACATACACACTCTCCCGGGTTTGGCCCCCAGTTCCCTATTTGGATTGGGGTGTGAGCCCCAGTTCTTGTCCTGAGCTGAGGCCTTTCCCCACCAGGCGTCTGGGGCCTCCATCATTTCTCTTGACAGGAGCTGTGGGCGTCTGGGCAGATGGGAACGTGGGGGAGCTGAGAGGACCCTCTCCGAGGCAGGAAGCTCCCACTCCTGTAGTGAAAATACTCCAGCAGCAACTTGAGGAAGCCATCTGGCCCAGATCTCTCGGGCACAGCCTAGCTCTCAACAGCAACCCTACAGTAACAAACCAATATACCTAAGAGATACCCTTAGACTCTAGAAATGTCCCCAGAGGGGGCCTGAACTTGAGTCCTGATCCCTTCCATCTTCTTTAGGATGAGCACCAGGCATTGGCATTTGCAGAAACTAGCTGAGCATTGTCCCGAGGTCCTGGGAGTGGAGAGTATCGAGTTCTGGACCTCCAGTCCTAACTGCTCGCCCCACCCCAACAGCCGAGCTTGGTTCCATGGCAGAACGGGCCTTAGCCCATCCTGTCAGTCCAGCCACAGCCTCCAGCGCCCACCTGGAGTTGGAGCCCAGCTCTGTCTGCCGACAGGAGCTCAGAACCCCGGGAGGGTCTACTGGGGCGCAGATTCAGAGGTCTTAGCTCAGGCGCGGGCTCAGCCTGACTTCCTCTGTTACAGAAGGAGACAGACTTAGCCTTAGAGGAAACCAGAATTTGTTATAAATAGAAAGGAGAGAGAACTGCTGTGGATTATAAACACCCTGTCAGTCCTAAAAATCCCAACTATTTTTCGTTTCAAATGTTAATGACAGTTTAATTAATACTCCATATAGCCTCAGACATGGGCTCTTCATCCACTTTCTACTTTGCCATGCTGCCCAGGAAGGCGAAAGCAGGAGGAGCAAGTGGGCGCAAATTCTCAATGTCACAGAACCTTCGAGTTGGGAAGAACCCTGAGATCATCTAGTTTTACGGCTTCGTTTTCAGGTGAAGAAACCAAGGCCCAGACAGGTGAAGAGACTTGTCCACAAGTCGTACAATAAACTAGTGGGCAGGGACCAGGGGACTGAAAGCCTGGTCCCCATAGTCCTAGAGCAGGGCACCCCCCACAACAGCATGGAAGGACCCAGGGGCTAACCATCCAAGATGGGGTCGCATGTGAGTTTACTGTTTGGATAAAAGCTAAGACGGTGCAAAATACAAGAGACAGCTTAGAAGCCCAAGTGTGGTGCTCCGAGTCAGAGACCTGGCTTCAGATTCCAGCTCTGCCAGTCGCTAGCTATGTAACCCTCAGTGAGTCCCGGAACTACTGTAAACATCCATTCCCTCACCTCCAAATGGGGATAATCGCACTCCCCTCATCGCAGGACTATGCGAGGTTGAGATAAGGTAACCTGGATCGAGCACCCAGTACGAAGCTCAGCACAAAACAGAGTCTCATTTCCTTCACGTTGCCCATGGATTCTCTGCCCCATCTTCAGTGGGCCTCTGTCCTCGAAGCGGACATAAAGGAGTCTCTTACAGGACAGGGAGTCTCCAAGATGAGTGTGGACGAGGCTGGTGTGGACGAGGCGAAGAGGTTTGGCTGGTCCGGCTGCTCCTTGGTGATCCAGGAGATGGGAGACTTAGCCTCTGCGGGCCACTGAGTAGGGGGGCCCCGGGGAGGGGGGCCAGGGTAAGTGTTTGCAGAACGCAGGAAGGAGCCTGGCATGCCGGATCCCTTCTGTACACAAACAGTCCTGGTCTCAGCCTCACTGGGGGTTGTCTGGAGGGCGTCTCAGCTTCATTTTATTCATCTCACGTGCTACACGGTGCCAAGGATGTTACATAAGATTTCTCAGTTAATCCTCACAACAATCTCCGAGGTAAATACTGTTATTGTCCTCATTTTGCAGAAGAGGAAATGGGCTCAGAGGTCACTTGGCTAGTGCAGTAGTCATTAGTGCTGTGCACCAAATATTTCCGGCCCTCTGCCTTCTGTCACAAGGCAGGACTGCGTGTCCTCTGGTGTTAGCTGTGGCCATGTGACTGACTTTGACCAGTGACGTGTGGGCCAAATGGACGCATACCCCTTCTAGGTGGAAGCTTTAGGATCTCCCCGTGCCTTCACGCCACTTTGTGTTGTGTATGGAGCTTAAGTGAGAAATGAACTTTTATAGTGTTAAGCCCCCGAAAGTTACGCTTATATGTTCCCTTGGCACAGCCTAGCCTACCCTACCGTAGTCGATAAAGTCAGTAAAGGGGCGGAGCCGGAATTCAGAGCCCTGGTCCATAAAGATCCCAAAGGGCCCAAGTACCTTCCAGGACTCTACCTGCCTATCTAGGACCCACAGAAGCCTCTTTCGGGTTCTGATCTGGACTACTTGGGGGCAGCAGAAAGGAGCAGACAGCCTCTCTGCCTCCACTTACCTCTACTCCCTGTGATTTAACTAAGCTTTTGCCATGTTTCCGGATAGCTGGGTCCCGAACGAGCATGGTTGCACCTTCACCACATGGGGACTTGGGGGTCTCCTGGCAGCTGTGCTGAGCTATCCTTCGGGGGTCAAGAGCCACTCTGAGAAGTAATTAGAAAATATCCAAGGGACTTCCAGGGCTGCCACCCATCGCTGGCCTGGGAAACTGTTCCCAAGTTGGGTATCAGGATGCACCTGTGTGAACCCCAGCTCCGAGCTCCTGGACGAAGCTGATCGCGGACTGGAGAGATGCTCTCAGGGCACACGCCAAGTCATGACAGCTCCCGTTTCTGAACGTGGTACCGGGCTTTTGTTTTTAAATGCTTCATGTAGGGCTCACAACAACCCTAGGAGGTAGGAACGTCATCATCCCCATATTAACAGAGGGCACCAATAGTTACCCAAGGTCACAGCACAAGTGACGGAGCAGGGGTCGAACCGACCCAAGCGAGCTGATTTCCTGTTTCATCCTGTGGCGGATTACAGTAAAGAATAGGTACAGCTCTAGGCCTTGGAAGCCGCGGAGCTGAAGATGCAGGCGGAGGACCCCGAGACGTCACCTGCCTCTACATCCGCACGATGACTGCACGCAAGCGTTCGTAGAGGCCTTACTTGTCATACCCCCAGCCTGGAAACAACCTAGATGGCCATCAGCAGGTGAATGGATAAACTGGCATAGGTCAGATAATAGGATACTATCAGCAATAAGAAGGAGAACTCTCCACGGTACAGCACGGATGAACCCCAAAATAATTACAGAGTGAAAGAAGCCAGCCCTGGGCCGGGAGGGGGCAGTGAGGGTGCAGAGAGGAGGGAGGCAGGGGCAGTGATCAGAGCTGGGAGGGGCAGAGGGGGGATTACTCATGAGCACCAGGAAATTTGAGGGGGGGTGGATAGATCTATTGTCTTGATGGTGATGTTGGTTCCACGGCTGTGTATACATCTTTCAGAAATAATCAAATTGGGCCCATAGACTATGTGCAGTTTATTATATATTAATTATAACTCAACAAACTTTTTTTAAAAGGTGACCTGCTCCAACAGGGGTGCAGAGCAGCTGGTAACTTTTCCTGGGTCCCAGGGACAATGAACTGGCAGCCTGGCCACCTGAAGGGCAGCTGAGCCCTCTGCCCTGCCACAGGTGGCCTGTGGGCTCACTGAGGGTCCCCTCTCCCCCAGAAGGGACAGGGCTGGGGAATCAGCACAGAGAGGGGAAACAGATGCAAAAGGAGCAAGCAGGGAGCCAAGCAGGGAAAGCCAAAGAGAGGGGGGAAATAGAGACTATGCCAAGGAAGGAGGAAGGTAGGGGCCAGAACCCCCCTGTCCCAAACCTGGTGGTGAGAGAGGGGCCGCCGAGGCAGTCCTAGCCAGGACCCCAGAGAAGCCTCGTCCCCTTGCTTCAAATGCCACCGTGGTAAGCCCCTTCCCTCTGATTGAGTTGACAAATAAGCCCCACCCTGCCTAGGAGCTAGAGATTTCCAGTCCCCAAGGATGCATCATTGCCTTGGATTTTAATAGATATTTGCTTCAGCCAGACCCTGCAGAGCAAATTGCCAGCAAACAAACATTTAACACTTTAAAAATAGGAGTTGGGGGGAGGGTGTTGGAGACTTGGAGGAAGGTGGTGGGGGGAGATCACACAAGATTAACCTCTGAAGTACACTTTCACAAAAATATACCAGGTTGAGAATTTTATGGGACAGTAATGACTGCCAGCACCCCAGGCTGTGTGTGTGTGTGTGTGCGCGTGCGCGCGCGCCCATGCTCAATCTCATGGGTTAATTTTAGGAGAATTTCAAAGGCCTTTTGACCGTGACAGCCTGCATTGGCCTGAGGTGACATAATCTCTTGAAAAATTAATCTATGTCCCCCACCCCTGTGCTTCCTGACACTTGTCCAGCTGACAGAGAAGACCCTTTGCCTTGAGGAGAATTAGCCGGGACTGGGAGGATGCAAAGAGCATGAAAAGAACTTTTTCTTCCTCTGAACTTCCAAACGAGGTTGGAGGATCCAAAGAAGAGCTTGAAGTCATAACCCAAATTAGAATGAACACAGAGGGAGAGGCCATAATCTGTCTCCCCTGCCCCCAGGCTTCCCCACCCCAGACTGATGAGCGGCCCTAGGACTGGCCAAGGAGAACAAGGAGAGCGAGGAGAGCGAGGAGGAGATGGGAGGCCCAGGCCTGGGAGGAGGTCAAACTCCAAGACCAGAAGACCAGACATGGGGGCCCCTGGAGAGATAGTCAACCTCTGATATTGACGGGCGCTAAGGCCGCGGGGCCCCCACCTGCAGACCACTCCTTGTGGTGCCGTGGTGAACCCTCCCCTCCCCCCCCAAGGGGACATCTAGGAGATAACAAGTGCTGAAAGCCCCCCCCCATCAACCTCGGTCTGCATGCTTCCCGAGAACAGTCCCGCCAGGATGCCCACCTCAGTGAGCCCTCATCCGGACCGATTTGTATAAACTGCCCCAAAGCAAAAGGTGGGGGCTCTGAGTCCCCACCGAGAGGCACGGGTGGTATTTGGGTGCTGCAGGACGGTGGGGCACCCACCCTTATTATAGTAGGTTAGACATTATAAAATTGCAGTTTTATAGACAAACGGTCTAGAATGTCAGCAATTTCGAAAGGTTCAATCTAATACACGTTGTTCAGCAGTTGACGTGGTGTTGTGCTGCCCTGCATTCACTCTCCCTCCCCTTCTCATCTCTCCCTCCCTCCCCTCCTTCCTTCCTCCCTTCCTTCCTTTGCTCCTTGCTGGGGATACAAACTTGATAAAGAAACTGTCCTTGAGGAACTCTCAGTAGAAAAAACAAACTTTAAGCTCCTAATTACACTGCGGGGTAATAAAGGCCACAACAAAAGTTATCACACAATGCAAGAGCACTGAGGAAGAGGCGACAGACAGCGTGTACCCAGGCCTTCGGGGAGGTCAAGCACGGAGGCATTTGCTGGGGGCAGAAAGGCACAGCAAGTGGGGGCTTGAGTGTGGCCTGGGCTAGGAGGGGCTGCATTGAGGGTGGCAGCCCGCTTGGCAGGGTGCGGGAAGGGTCTTGGGCCAGGTAAGCGGGGGACGAGGTGCGGACTGGGGGCAGGGGCCGCTGTGGGGGATCCTTACAGCAATGCGAGAAGTCAGCAGCTCAAGAGTAGTGTCCAGGCTCCTGTCTGACCCCTGGCGTCACTGCTTCTTGGCCAAGTGACTCTGGGTAATTCACTTAGTCTTTCCAAAGCTGTTTCCATCACAGAACAGGATTCACAAGGACACCTAGTTTACAGACATTGCTGCAAAGACTGAATGAGATGTCGCGGCCCGGGGAACTTGGTGAACTGGGCTCGCTGAATGCCAGCTCTTATTGTCCTACGGATGAGGGAGCCAACATTTCTCTGGCCTTTCTGAAGTTCGAGGGAGCCCGAGGTCTCCTCCTGGCTCCTCCCACTGACTTGGAAAATTGGGTGTCTATGGCTCTTTCCTTCTCTGAGGCTTGGTTTTCTTTCTCTGGAGAGAGTCACCTGGCTCCATAAGCTGTCAGCCCCACGGCAGGAGTGACATGTTATTGGGATCAGATGCCAGAAAAATGGGGGTCAAGGTCAGCTCTGGGGTGGCAGTGCCTTCCATAGTGGCTTCTCCGGAGGCGGAGCTGGCCTCTCCATCCACGGGCTGTCCTGGTTGCTGGCAGGGCTGTGGGGTATGGAATCTGATGCAGTGATTCTTGGGCTGACAGTCACATTGCCCAGCTTTCTCTAAGAGGCCTGGGACGCCCCTGAGTTCAGGGTCCTCCCAACCTAAAGGTATGGCTCGCTCACCAGCCAGCATCGGACAGAATCGAAGCAACAGCTTCTTACCAAGGGCTGGGTCTTTACACGGTCACGGTCATACCTTTCAGCACCCTGGAAGGTGGAATTAGTCCCCCATTTTACGGAAGGAGGAGCAGAAGCTAAAGAGGATTGTGTGAACTGCCTGACATCACAGCATGGAGGGAGGTGAATGGGATTCAGGTCCAAATGGCTCTGGCTTCCAAGAGTATGCTCTGAGACACGTTTCAGAGAGTAGCCATATGTTTCCTTTAAGAACCACTCGGCCCCAACGAGAGTAGGGCCTACACATGCACGGAGACCAGAGCCAGGGAGCTCCTCCTTGCTCTGAAGATAGACTAGACCTGCGCCCACCCTCACTGGTTTTCCAGAGACCGTCCATCTGAACTTCACACCTCCCAGAAGGGAGGGCTCTACTAGTCGCCACGGGCCGGCAGGAAGCTTTGTGCCTATCCCCTCCCACCAGCTGCACCCCCGCCCCTTTTGGCAGACCCTGCACCCAGCAGCTGGGCCCCAAGTCTGCAGGGAATCAGCAAGGAGAAGATAGGGGTCCAGCAGACACTGCCTCCGGCCTGTGTCCTCCCGGCAACAGAAGTGGCCCCACCAGCCCCTCCGGGTACACTGTCTGACAGTCCCGCTGAGCGAAGGAGCCTGTCTCCCCCACGCCAGCCTGCTCCCCTGTGCTCCCCCCTCAGCCCTCCTCCTTCCACACTGTTCCTTTTAGGCTTTATCCGAACAGCCTGGCAGCTCCATAGCGCTGCGTAGGGCTGCGGTGAAGTCCAGCTTGTTGCCCCTGGAGGCAGAGCACCTCCTGCCTGCCTCCCCTGGGCCCGGACAGACTGCCAAGGTGGCGGAGGCTGCAGAACCCAGGCAGGTGACACGGGGTAGGGACCCAGTGGAGGGAAGGGTCCGCTCTTCCTACCCTTGTCCTGCATTTATTAACAGTTAGGGAGCCACTGGTCTGGCTTGAAAAGTGCTCAGCTTTGGGGGGATAACGCAGAACAAAGGGGACCTGCTCCTGATTTTGTGAAGCTAGCCTCTGGCTAGGGTCACAACAAACAAGCAGTAATGATCCCTGCTGTACTGGGGTGGGGGGAGGGGGGAGGGGAAGGCATGCCCTGTTTCTGGGCCAGGCTTCAGAGGGTTGTTCAGGGAAAGCTTTCTGCAGGAAGCAATAGCAAAGCTGAGAGTTGAAAGATGACTAGGGAGTGATCCATGGGGCTGACGGTTCCTGCGGTTTTCCAGAGACAGCGGCGCAGTGGAACTCAGAGGTGAGGGCAGCTCCCCCTGGCGGGGCTGGCCGGGGAGCAGGAGGCTGGCTAGGGGCCCTGCATGAGGGCCAGAACCAGGGGAGGCGCTGAGCAGAGGCAACGTTTTGCCCGATATTCTGAGGATTTGGGGGTGCCTTTAAGGCTTGTAAGCAAGGGAATAAGATAATAGGCTTCTCCTTTTAGAAAGATCAGAGACAGACTGGGAGGAAGGGAAGAGAGGAGGCCAGGAGTCCAGAGGCTCTTGGAATAGAAGAGGTGTGAAACGGGGCTGCCTGGGTGGCTCAGTTGGTTAAGCGTCTGCCTTTGGCTCAGGTCATGATCTCAGGGTCGTGGCAGCGAGTCCCGCGGGGAGCCTGCTTCTCCCTCTCCCTCTCCCTCTGCCCCTTTCCCTCCGCCCCACCCCCACTGTGCTCTCTCTCAAATAAATCAATAAAAATCTTAAAGAAAAAAGAAGAGGCATGAAATGTTGATTGAATGTATCAGGAAAGTCACCGTGGGCACAGAGACAGGCTTGGGAACTACTTAGGAGGACGAGTCTGTGGGGGCAAGCTGGGGGCCCAGGACAACACCCAGACTTCTGGTTTGAACAGGGGCCGGGTTTCCTTGAGATCAGCAACACCGGAGTAGCAGCAGCCTATGAGGAAAGGACAGTGAAGCTGAATTTGGACATGATGCGCTCTGGGCACGGGCAGGACTCACATACGTGAGTTGTCAGGGAGAAGGATATAGAGATGTGGAGGTTTGCGCTAGCCATATGCAATTGGGAATTATCAACACAGATGCAGCTGAGATGTGAGTGGCTGAGAGCATCTAGGGACACTTCCCAAGTGGAAAGAGGGTCAAGGACACAGAACCCTGAGGAATCAATCCCCCACCTGAGAGGTAACTGGGCCAGGCAAGAGCTCCCAGGGAAGCGTCGGGGTGGAGTGCTTGAAAGGCCAGAAGAAATTCAGGGGGGGCCGGGGTGCAGGCATGTCAGGAAGGAGGGAGAGGTACGTTGTTCCTAATGCTGCCTAGAAATCAAGGAAGGTAAGGACTTGGAGTCCTCTGGATCGGCCACAAGGTTGTGGGAGATACTGGTGAACAACAGGCAGAAGGCAGACTGCAGGGGGATGAGAAATGGGAACTAGGAATGAAAATGTGGACAAGGAGACAACACAGGGAAGAAGTTTGGTCTTCAGGAATGCACTAGACAGACAGAGCTCGGGTAGATAGCCAAAATGGCTGCAAGGACATGTTGTTAAGATGGAAACACCTGAATGTGACCTACAGACAGAGGGGGGAGGGGCGAGAGGGAGACAGGAACCTGGCTGGGGAAGAATCCAGGAGCTGCCCCGGGGAGTTTCCAGGCTTCCCCGGGGTCAGGAGCAAGGCAGGAGAGCAAGAGACAAAGGCCGGCAAGTTCCTCAGTTTGGTAAGAGTTGCTGAGGGAGGGACCCTGGGGCGGCCTCTGCTTCTCTGCGGGGGAGGACACCAGGCTGTTGAGGGGAGGTGTGGGGGAAGCCGGTGCTGGGGGGGGAAGCCGGTGCTGGGGACGGCAGCCCTGCAGCCAGTGGGAGTCTCCCTGCCCTGCACACTTGCAGTCAGGGGCCGGCCCGAGGAGCCCAGGGGGCTGTGGGGCGGCCCAGCAGTCACCTCGGCCACGGCCAGCGCTGGGCCACCTCACCTGCCTCTGGCTCGCTGGCTGTGTGAGCGGAGGGTCACCACGCCACCTCCCTGGGCCTCCACCGCCACATCCTTAAAACCCTTTAACTACTTAAAAAAGACCAGCCTCACGAGGCTTTAAAGAAGGTTGGCCTTGGCGTGACGTGTGATGTGGGGCCGTGGTTTGTAAGGCCACCAGTCCTTCCTGGGGCTACAGGACCCCAGTCAGTGGATCTGGCCACAGACTTCCCGGAGAATCCACATTCTTCACGATAGGCCCCTCTTTGCCGCATGCGGGAACGCAATCCAGATGGTCCCTCTGTCCTCCCAGGCCCAGGCTCCCATGCCCATGAGCGGGGCTCCTGGGAAATGGAATGCGGAAGGGGGAAGAGTGAGGAGAAGAAGAGTAGGAAAGGTTTCCAAAAAAGGAGACAAGCGGGGGCCAGGTGCCAATGTCACAGGCCTGGAGACTTTAATGTCCTGCTGGTGGGAGTGGCCTTCTGCCAGCCAACACTGGCACGGACGGGGCCTAGTTGAATGACGTTAGAGGCTCCATCCAACCGTGCCTCTTGCTGGTAGAAGAAAGGCCTGTCAATCTACTTCTTCCTGACTTTTTTTCAGTGGTTCCCGACCACCCCTACTCAGCCCGTCCATTGAACTGAGTAGAGAGAGAGGGGCTGCCGCGGTTGGCTGACCCTTCTCTGCCCCAGCAGCCCCTCCCTCACCATGGGGCATGCTAGCTCTAAGCCCATGCTGCTGCTGTGCGGGCCTTCACGGCCTGGGCAGGATCAGGGTCTCCTGGGAGCCCTGATGCTGGTCCAGGCTGCCCAGCGGGGACCTGATGCTCCAGCGTCCCAGGGCACTGGCCAGGCCCTCTGGGGACTCTTGTCTTTTCAGCAGCTCTGTGGCTGCCACCTCCACTTCTTCTGGTGCCATCTGGCAGGCATCTGCCAGGGCCTGGCCGGTCACCATGACAAAGTTAGCGTCAGTCGCCAAGGTGTCCAGGCCTCCTCGAACCAGAGCCTGCGGGGAGGACAGAAGGCTCGGTGGGCTCTCCTGGGGAGCCACCTCAGGGCTCTGCCTCTATTGGCCAGCCCAGGCCAGCCCAGGGCCATCCCTGAATGCCGCCCACTGCTCTGTCGCCGCCCCCACCTCACCTCTTGAATCAGCTGTGCTGTTGCCGGAGTCTGGCACAGGGAACTACTCTCCTTGGCCCTACTGCTGTGGGATGCTTCCTCAGGCAGAGCACCCGGGGTGGGGCTCCTCCTTGCCTCAGGCAGGGGAGGCTCGGCCCTGGCATGCTGTTCCAAATGCACAAAAGCAAAGACCCCAACAGGGATGCTGGAGGCCCTGGGATCCGGTGAAACTCCAGCTCTTCAGAGGAAGCCTCAGCCAAAACCCACAGAGAGGGGAGGACCCAGGGGTCCGGCCCTTTCTGTTATTAACGGGCAAATTATGGTGGCCCCCCTCCTCTGTATAGAATTTCTTCCCAGGCCTCTGCCCCATTACCTGGCAGGGGGCAGGAGATGCCTGGGAGCTGGGCATTTCTTTTGGGGTCAGCTGTCCTTTTAGCTCTTCCACACAGGATTTGCTGTGGGGTCCTGGAGGCAAGACAGGGCAAGGGCAAGAGGGGCTGCTGAGTCCTGCCAGGGCCCCAGAGTCAGCAGAGCTCCGCTTAGCCGGGCGGCCAGACCCTCAGAGCTCTCTGAGAGCCTCGGGGCTGCGGCAGGTGTCCTGGGGGTATACACATGCTGGCGCCAACCAAGTCCAGGCCAGGCAGGACCCTGCGTTGTCCCCTTGCCCCTGTACTTGCCCTAGTCTCTGTCCTTGTGGGCTTGGAGGGGGGATCGGGGCCAAAGTTTGACCAGACCTGGTCAAGCTCTTCTCCAGTGTGTCCCTGTGTGCTTGCGTGCAGAAGTGTGAGTATCTGTGTGTGTGTGTGTGTGTGTGTGTGTGTACGTGCTCTGGGAAGCAGGGCAATTGCCCTCATCTCCATTGAACTTGGGCATCGTCAGGGCTTCTGCTGTCACACACAGCAGTCTAGGACCTGCTGGGAGATTGCTAGACCATCTACTGAAGGTCCCCAGGGCCAAGGGGTCATGTAGCCATGGGCTGTCCCTTGGAGGGGTGGGGTGGGGGGGTGTGAGTTTCCTGGCACGCCCCCTTCCCACCACTCAGTTACCTAGACGGCACCCTTCTCCTCCTGGATGAGGAGCTGGCCCCGACAACTCTTCCAACCCAGGCCCAGCTGGCTCCCATTGCGACAGGCTCCCAAGCCAGATTCCCCAAGTGTAAGGAGAGAGCCAGGCTCCCCAGGCCTGTCTGGGGGGAAGGCTCAGCTTCTAGGGTGCACAGAAAAGACTGACCCAGGACCCTTCGGAGTTGGCCAAAGGCTCCTCTGGCAGCAGGCGTCTCTGTCTCTCCAGGGAACTCCCTTTCATAGTGGACGCTGAAACGGAAGCATGGCTGGTGAGCCCAAGCAGGCTGCTGGTTCTCCTGCCATCATGTCCCTCTGTGGCCCCTCAGGGTCTGGACCCCTCATTGGTGTTGTCCTGACTGTAGGGCTGGTGCTCGCACTGCTCTCTGCCCAGCCAGTCCCTGCCCTCTAAGAGAAAGAAGCCACATACATCCCCTCCTCTTCTCTTTTGCTCAATGGATGCCCTTCCTGCTACCGTTTCCGCATTCTGTTCATCTTCCGAGGCCCAGCCCCAGTCTCACACCCTCAAGGACACTGGTTCTCAACCTGGGTGGCACACTGGGTCACCTGGGGACCTTT
Source organism: Ailuropoda melanoleuca (assembly GCF_002007445.2). Classification (NCBI taxonomy): domain Eukaryota; kingdom Metazoa; phylum Chordata; class Mammalia; order Carnivora; family Ursidae; genus Ailuropoda; species Ailuropoda melanoleuca. Next base: position 100,846,342 of record NC_048225.1, read on the forward strand.
CAAAACCAGTAGTGGCTCTCCCATCCCCAAAGTCTGCGGTGAGGCCCCAGGCACTGCAATTTTGGGAGGCTGAGAAACAAGGGTGGAGAGGAGGCTGGCATGTGGAGGCTCAGTGGAGGCTGAGAAACATTGCTTAGCTCCATTCTAGGCCTTTCCAGCCCCTGGCAATCAGGACACCTGCATTCTCAGGGCACCTGCCCTTTGTGATCACAGTCACAGTCATGGCACAGGACACGTGTCCCAAGAAGACTACAGTCCTTTCAGGGCAGAGCCCAGGTCTTGTGGGTCTGTATCCCCAGAACACCTGGCACCCTGCTGACCTGGGCACAGGCGCCCTTCCGGCCCTGTGGGGCTCTGAATGGAAGGGGATGTACACCGCCCTGGCCAGGGGAGTAGCTGCTCATGGGTTATCTGCCCTGCCTGCCCATTTCGGATGGTGTGTGACAGCCTTTCCAGGTCCTCCTATCTAGAACGGAAGCTCTGCTTGGACCTCAGCCCACAGGTGATGATTTCCAAGAAGCTCTCCCTCTCATCCTGCTGTTTTTCGTGATACTTTCGTAATCACAGATTATATTTAGTCTACAGCTCAGGGTGGGAGAGAGAGGACCCGCTCAGCAGTGAAATCTCCCAGGAACCCAAATCCAACAGTTAAAGTTTAATTTTCCACAGTTTTTTGTAGTAACTCTTTTTGTGGTAACTCTCTCTTCCAAACCTGCTATGTTCAACGGGTCCCAGCTCCTAGACCTGCTGTGGAGGATGGAGTAAAGGAACCACAGGGCATTTGTGCCAATGCTGCTCTCTACTGGCCAAATGAGTCTCTGCAGCCCAGGCCTGCTGATTGCCTTAAGGTGGAGGAGGGATCCCAAAGGACACAAAGGCAAGCAAAGGACAATCTATACATTTCAGGATGGGCCCTTCCCAAAGAGCCTGGAACCCATGACCCATGTCTTCCCAGCCCTACCCCAGGACCCCTACATCCAAAGCTGGCAGTTGCTGCCACTGCCTGGAAAACACCTGCCTGTTGCTATGGTTGCTGTTGTCATAGGCAATGTTGGCGTTGGTGTTGGCATTGTTGGTATTGGCACGAGCAAGAGGGTTGGTGCTTGGATCTTGAGAGAGATCCTCCAAGAAGACAGGTGATTCCAGCTCTTCCATCTCTATCTCAGCAAATTGGAGGGGTCTCTGGTTGGCCATGACGGGGGGTAGGGAGTTGGTCCTTTCCAGGAAGTTGTCCACCTGGCCAAAGAGGCCTCCGGTCCTCTAGGGGCAAGGAGGAGAGCATAAGGGCTGAGAGCAGTGACTGGGGATGGGAGCTGAGAGTGCATGGGGCTGCCATCCTGGCATGACGTACTGGGAACAAGTGATGGTATGAGAAGACAAACCCTATAAGGCCAGAGGAGAATGGACTGGGCTATAAGGTCAGAAAAGGGATCACGATCTCCATCTTCAGAGATTTCTCAATTAAATGGGGTAGACAGGACACAACTAAGGAACTACACAGGAGACACAGACTCCAGATAGGGAAACACATTGTCACGTAAAGAGCACTGGCATTGGGAGTCTGGAGAAACTGGTTCTTCCCACGTCTAAAACTAACTTGCTAAGTGATATTGGATATCTCATATCATCTCTTTGGGTTACCATTTCCTCAGGGATAACACAAAAAGTTTTAACTAGGTGGTCATTAAGGACCTTTTAGTTGTATAGTGTCATAAAAAAAACACTAGACAGAGCAAAGGATCAAAGACCAGTGTAACTGGAAGCAGGCGGAGCATTTGGTAAGGAAGGGATTCTAAGAGATGAATGTCAACTAGGGCTTTAGGGGAGATGAGGATGGGAGTGAGGCTTGGTAGAGGAAGGGAAGAGAGTATATGTTATATTTGACAATGCCAGTAGGTTGGGTCATTGATTTTGAATCCCAAGAGATGTGGGCTGTAGGTGTCTTCGGTTTCCAAATTCCCCTCCTGTATGGCTGGGCTCCTGGCCCTTATTTCTATGGGATGTTGCTGCTCCCTGTGCCCAGAACACATGGGGTAGTCTCAGCCTTCACTCACCCGGAATATCCCTTCCTCCATCGCAGCCTCTACCATGGCTCTCTCCAGCTCCTCTTCAGCGGTCAGGTCTCCTGAGATGGTGCGGCGGATCTCTGGGGCTGCCTCTTCCTCAATGGTCCGCAATCCGGCCTGGGGACAGAAGCTCAATGACTCCTCCAGTCCAGTGAGGGAGACCAGACTGCTTCCCACAGCCTCACTCATTTCTAGCCCCAGCTCCAGCCCCACTCTCTCCTGGACCTTCGATGTCCCAGGGCTCCATGAGGCCCTGATCTGACCTCTGGGATGGTCCAAACCCTAATGGCTCCCACGAGTCTTCTCTCAACCTCATGGGTGATTTCACACCCTCCCAGGCCTCCAGGTGGAAAAATCTTTTTACTCAATACAGTCTTCTAGACAAATGATCTCTTTTGATTGAACACGTCATTCATATAATTTTTTGAGTTGATCAAAGAAATGGGACAAATCACAATCGGTATCATCTGACAGCTTGCAATGAGAACACAGCAACATTTCTGCGACATTCCTGTCCAAGATGTGTAGCCTAAATCTATCATGAAGAAACAGCACATGAACTCAGACTGAAGGATATCCTGGCAATCTTCAAAAGTGTCAAGGTCACTTGACACAAGGTCTGGATGGAAGAGTCTACGGAGATATAAAAACTAAATGCTATGTGTGATTCTGGATTGGATCCTTTTACTATAAAGGACATTATTGGGACAACTGGTGAAATTGGCATGAGGCCTGAGGATTTGATGATAGTAAAGTCTCAATGTTAATTTCCTAATTCTGGTGGTTGCATTGTGATTTTGTAAGAGAATTGTGGAAGAGAATGCCCTTGTTGCATATGAAAATGTTCCGGATTGATGGAACATTATGTTGGGAATTACTCTCAGAAGGTTCAGAAAAAAAAGGTGTTTGTATTATACATGCAACTTTTAAAATTGTGAGATTGTTTTAAAGTAAAAATTGCAATTGAAATAAGTTTTCGAGCATGCAGCCCAAACGCATGTATATTTTTGAATTTGTACATTGTGCGCATTATAATCAACACCAAAAAATAGAAATAAAAAAAAGATGAGATGAAACAAAGTTTTAAATTTCTTTGCGTACCAGTGGATCATTTTAAGCACTCAAATCTCTCTTTTGAACAAATCCCATTTCTTTTGGTCCTATCATCCAGAGATGGAGGAGCTCCTGGCCCTTCTCCTCACTCACATGGCTCCCTCCTTCCCTCTCGGCTTCCATCACTGGCCTTCAAAGACATGAAGAGGGAGCTGGAACCTGGAGACCTGGCTCAGTGGAGTCCTGGAGCTCAGGTTGGGCTTACCTGGATCTGTATGGTGTCCTTCTTGGGCCGATACCCATAATACTCTTCCTGACGCTTCATGAACTTCCGGAAGTGCTCCTGGATGAGAAACGTGGCGTAGAACTTCCCTACAGTCACCTCATCATCTGCAGAGGAACCAACAAGGGATGTCCTGAAGGTGGGTAAGAATCTGAACTGGGTTCAGAGTGGGAGCCAGGGGTAGCCAGGACCGGGCCACTCAGGACACTCCTCTCCTTGCCGACTTGGACAGTGGGCAGTTTCCGTCCTAAGGCTGATAACCTGCCCTGATGGCCACCAAGGGTTCTATTCAAGGTATTTACAAAGGGTCTGGGCCATTCTCAGATTCCCACAGGGCTTCCTGGAGAAGTCCTTTGCCTCCTTTCCTCAGCGGCTTCTGGACTCTGGTCTCCCAAAGCAGCACCTACCTCCTATTGGAGGAATGACCTGGTCCAGGAGCTTCATGCTGGTTCTCTTCCAGATCTTCTTGATGATGGCCCTCAGCTCCTCATTGGCCTGCTCAAAGTTACCTGGGGGCAAGGGACAGACAGAGGCAGCCCTAAAGTCACCTAGCTCAAGGCCACGGCACTTGACAAAGCCACCTAGGATTCTCGGAACACCTCACTCAACAAATGTTGGCTGAGGTTTTGTTTGTTTGGTTGGTTGGCTGATTGGTTTTGGCAGCTACTGGGCTGAGCACTGGCTATGGGGGAGGGCATCACCATCCCCATGGGGCAGCCCAACCCTTGGGTCATGTATTCACTCCCCAAAAGCCTTGGCTTCTAGTGCTCAGTATGGCTGCCTTTGAAGGCTGTCTGTCATCTCCTGCTCGTCTCCCTTTCCCCTCAAAAGCCCTCAAATCCCCATGTCTTATGGTCTGTTCCAAGGACCCCCAGGCAGCCTTCCTGCTGCCCTAACTTAGTTTCTCCTATTCTTGACTCTTGGCCTTCCTCTCCTTGCCCTCCCAAGAAAACCTTCCCTGGGGCTGTCTCAGACGCTGGCAGAGGTCCTGATGGTCTTCGGGATGGCTCTGATAGAGCTGAGCCTTAAATGAGGGCTCAGGAACAATACCAAGCCCCCACCCTGACTCTCTTCCCTGCTCCCACCATGTCTGCCCTCCTGGCAGTGGGGGACTTGCAGGGTTAATGGAGCGGAGTGTGGACTGCCGGCTCAGTGTGACTTGAGGAGCTCCTCTGCTCCCACCCAGAGCCAAACCTCTGGTGGCCCTCACCTCTACGCTAACACTGCCACTTCTCTGGCCCCATTCAGACATAGCTGTGTGGAAACAGATCCTTAGCGGTCTTTGCCCTGTAGAGAATTTATCAGCTCTCTCTAAGCCCTGAAAGGCAAGAGAGTGTTGTGGTCATGGTCTGGGGTCCTCCTTCTACTTTACCCCATGGCTCTTGGTTCCAACCTTTAACTCTGAGAATTTGGCAGAATCTGTATGGGAAAACTCATCCTCTGAGAAAAGGGAGGGGGCCGCACACCAGAAAGCCCTCACCTTCTGTCTTGATCTTGAGTGCCGTACGGACCAGGGCGAAGAGAGTGGCGTTGAAGGTGACCGTGCCATCACTGTTCAAGGGCATGTTCATGCCCACCAGGCGCTGTGAGGGAAGGGCAGTGACAGGCTGCTGAGCTGGGACCAGGCCAGGCTTGGCAGGTCATCCCTGCCTGGTCTGTGGACTGGGAGAGGATGGGACATGAAGGCTGGGGGTGTGGGTGATTCAGGATGCCCTTCATGAGGGAATGGAAAGATGAGTTGGGGGGACAATGCTGAGACTTGAGGTCCTCGGGGAGGGACTTGGGGACCCAGGAGATGACTGCTCTAAAATGACTCATCCAATCAAGCCCTCCCTCGCCAGCCTCCCTGTCCCAAGGCACCTGAGCCTCTTCCTCTCCCAGAGCCCACCCCTCCCTGGCAGCGCTGGTTACCTTACATGCCACCCGGTGGGGGCAGAACTTCCCAAAGCCCAGAGGGGGCTGGATCCGTCTCAGCAGGGTTACCACATCCAAGTGTTTGATTCTGCCCCTGCAGGAGGACACACAGACTTGTATCCCTGCAGCCCCCGCCCCCCGCCCCGGACCCTTCCTCCCTGCTCAGAGAATGGGCCAAGGGGAAGAGAGCCAGGCCACAGGGGCACACTTCCTATTTTCCAAGGAGTAGAAGCTGAGCTCCCCCTTTAAAGAAGAAGCAATGTTTGGGTTTACTGTTGCCCATTGCCAGGAATGGGCTGTCCTTTTGGGGGCAGATGTCTTTTTGAGAGCAGAATTCCCTCAGATGTGGGATCTCCATCCAGGTGTGGAATCTGGACTTCATTTTCCCCATGACAGAGCCTTCCATGGGTTCTGTTTGCGCTGGCTGGGGGGGATCTTGGGTTTTATTAATAGAAGTAGAGGGTGTGGATCATTGGAGGCGGAAGCTCATTTCCAGAGACTGGGAGAGAGCTGGAGAGCTGTGTCATAGGTTGTTGTAAGGATTAAATGAGATAATGGTTAGCACAGTGCCTGATGCCTGGGAAACACTCATCAAATATGAGCTTATTACCTTTTTTAGAAAGAATGTAAAGCAGTAGTACTTCCCAAGGTTTAACATGAATACGAAAGCCCTGAGGTCAATAAGCAACGCAGATTCTAATTCAGTCAGTTCTGGGGTGGGGGGTGGGGGCTCTGCAGTTTCATCAAGCTAGGACACTGCTGGTCCGCGGACTACAACTCGACTAGCCAGGGCCCGCTGAGGTACTGAGTTCCCTGCTCCTGGATGTGGCCAAGCAAAAGCTGGGTGACCATCTCCCAACAAAGTCAAGGGGTTTTCTGCCCTGTGCGGCTGTGGGGTCCCTTCCAACCCTAAGAAACTCCGATTTTCTGATCTGGGACCTCAGATAATGAAGAGAGAAGAAGCCCACTCATTCTTATGAAACTGGAGAGTGACTCCCTAGAGGGGACTCCAGGACAGGGTCTAGGATGGAAGGGGGGACAGTTGAGGGATGCACAGATCTTATAGACTGGACTCACTTAGCCTCCGGGTCATACTCTGCCCAAATGGCCTTGAACTCATCCAGATGATGAGGGCCCAGGATGGACCAGTCCCGCGTGAGGTAGTCAAAGTTGTCCATGATGACAGCAACAAAAAGGTTAATGATCTGCAAGAAGAGAGCCGAGGGCCCCCAGCATGGAAAAGCTGGCAGTAATGGGGATCGGGTCGGGGGCTGGGAGGTGTCCACAGGGTAAGGGGGCCAGAGCTCCTTCCTCCCTGGGCCCTTCCTTGCAGCCCTTCTGAATGACCTCCCTCCCACACAAAAGCCACCTGTGTCACACCCTTGGCTCCGGCGCGGGTAGCATCCTCCGATGGGGATCTTGGGGCTCATCCTTGAAAACTCAGCTCAAGCACCTCCAATCTCAGCCTCTTGCCCCCACCCAGAGAGATGATCCCCCTCAGTGTCCTCACTGGGCCATGGCCCCATTACTGCTCTGGCCTTGTTGATGCATAGGGGGTGTCCCTTTGAACGGCAAGATGTGCTTACACTTGGATTCCCCGGGTCCCCAGTGAGCTTCTTCAGGGCCGGACTGGGTCTCAGCATGTTTCTACCCTCTGCACTGAGCCCAGGGGCACACGGATGCTCACACAACAGTTTAGACCGAATACAGGAAAGAAGAAAGAGTGAAGGAACGACAGCCCCTTGGACGCCGCTGGCCCTTGGCCTTCCACATGAATGAACAGCAGCCCTGGAGTCTGAGAACAATCCATGCTCTGTTTCTAACCCCGTCAGGGACCTCCTCCAGGACCCTGTTTCCAGAGCCTCAGTCCCCTCACGGTGTGTGTGGGGGGGGGCAACTTTCTCTTCAGAGGAATAGGGAGGGACAGGTGGCTTTATTGGGAGCCCCGATCTGTTTAGGACAGAGCCCCATTAAATTCTGCTGGTTACTGATGGCTAACCAAAACAGGTAAAACTTGTCAGCAACCCCCCTGGAGCATGAGGAAGCTCTCAGAAAATCAAGTCACCCCCAGGATGTAACCAGAGTCTCCTGTGTCCTGGGTCCCCGAGGCCAGTCCCGAGGGACAGAAGCTGACGGGCGGGGGCAGGCTCGTGTGCGGGCGTCTCACCAGGAAGGCACAGAGCATGTGGAAGCTGATGAAGTAATAGTAGGCGAAGTCGGTGCCGCACGTGTACTCCTCCCCCGGGGCGTAGTCGGACTCGCGGTCACACAGCTTGCCGTAGCTGCAGGCCAGGAGGATCTCCTGCCATGCCTCACCCGTCGCGCACCTGGAAGAGGCGGGATCCTGCCGGTCTGTCCCCTCGCGTGCGGACCCTCAGGAGGCCAGCAGCCTGGCGGGTGCGGGGTGTGGACAGGTGGGCAGACTGGGGCTGCCCCCTCCAACCCCCTGCCCCCCCCACCACAAGAGGCAGTTCAGACCCCTAGGTTCACCAAGAAGCTCAGTGTGCGGCGGGCCTCCATTTCCCCTCTGTGCTGCAGCTCCCCTGCTCCCTATGAGGCTTTACGAGCAGGAGCTAAACTAAAGAAAAAGGGTCTCTTGGCTGCAGGGGCAAAATCAACCCATGATTCAAGTCACTGGTGGAGGACCGCAAGGGAGAAGGCCGTGCTGAGCGAGCTGCGGCGAGGTCACAGGCCATGGAGGCCCCACGGCTCCCGTGGAGGGATGACGTCTGGCCTCTGTCTCCTGCTTCAGCGGGACGAGATCAGGGGGACAGGCCATACTCCACTCAGGGCCAGCTACGTCATTTTTGGGGCCCAGTGCAAAATGGGGCCACACGTTAAAAACTGATTTAAAAAATGGATGGCATCGGTCGTGCAATGGGGAACACAGCTGACTTCTTAGAGCGATTAAACATTTCAAGACGGGGACAGCAGAGCCTCCGCTCGCTGAGCGCGGGGCATTGTGTAGCTCCATGGGCCCCAGGGCCAGGAAGCCGGGGCCCTGCCTCCGGGCAGAGTAGAGCAAAGCAAAGGCCAAGGGCGGGGAGGGGGGGGCGGTCAGCGGGAGCCTCGCACCTGAAGAGCAGCAGCACAGCCTGTGGGAAGGTCTGGAAGTTGTTGTTGCGGTTTATTTGGGTCCCGTCCACCATGGCGATCTTACCGAACATCTGCAAAACACAAAAGGCTTCTGCCTTGGGACCGAGATCGAAGCCGCCCCTCAGCCCAGGCCCCACCATCCTCTCCCACCTCACCTACTCCCCTCCTTCACCCCTACCTCCTCCAAATCCCCTTCACCACAGGCCACAGCAGACCGGAAGCCAAATCAATTGGATTATTTTCAAGGTTGGGTGAAATTCTTCCCATCAAGCCAAAGGGAAGCAGGAGGGCAGGCCGGTTTTCCCAGCACAAGCCAACTTAGGGACTCAGTGCGGGGAATGGGGGGAGAGGGCTCGCCGGAGGGTAGACTGAGACCACCCGAGGCCCTTATCGGTGGCCCCTGCTGTCCGCCCGCCTGCCGTGGTGCCTCCTGGATGGCTCCCAGCTGACCCGTCCTGCAGCCACTGGGGAGAAGGTACCCAGCGTCCTTCCTCGGTCCTGCATCTGACACCTTGGTGGCCAGGACGGAAGAGGCAGGGAGGGTGGAGGGTCCAGCCTCCATGCCGATTCGGCCTCTCTCTAGGGCCCACAGATGCCCCCCCTCACGCAGCCAAGACCCCCTCTGGCCCGGGGTTGCCTGCCGCTCACCTGCATGCCGATGACGGCGTAGATGAAGAACAGCATGACGATGAGCAGAGCCACGTACGGCAGGGCCTGCGGGCGAGGGGTCAGGGCACGGGCTCCGCTCACTGCTCAGCAGCCCTCACCCGCCCTCAGCTCCCCGCGCGCTCTGCGGCTCTGCCCTGGGCTAGGTGGACATCGCACACAGCCTCTCCGGGTCCCCAGTGCAGACCAGGCCTGGAGCCTGGGCCGGTGGGTGGGGTGGGCCCACCTGGAAGGACTTGATGAAGGTCCATAGGAGCGTGCGTACTCCCTCCGCCCGGCTCAGCAGCTTGATCAGCCTCATGACCCGGAACAGGCGAAAGAAGGCGCTGGAGATGCGGGCACTCTCGTCGGGGTCCTGCGGGCCAGCAGCCCCAGAGGTCAGTCTGGAGGTGGCACCTCAGAGGGGTAAGGAGCAGGCGGGGCGGGAGGGGCGATGTGTGTGTGCCGGGGAGATGTCCATGGTGGAGAGGGGTCCCAGCCCCGCCTCGTGGCCCATGCTGGGCACTAGCGCCCCATCCTCCTCAGGCTCAGGGCTCTGGGCTTGCTGAGCCAAAAGGAGGGGGGTGCGCGGAGCAGTGCGCTAAGCCCATTCTCCGGAGAGGCAGCAGGGACTCCGCCCTGGGCCCCGTGCTGCTGCGGCCAGGCCCACAGCCTTCCTTCTGGGGCCTCCTGCCTCATCTCGCCTTCTCCTCAATCTGCCACTGAGCGGAGGACACTTTCAGTGCCGTTTCCCTAGAGCGTGACTGCTCTGTCCCCATCAATTCAACACGGCCACTCCACCACCCCACCCGGCACATGGCTGTCCTAAGCCAGGCAAGCCTAGCCTTAGACACCCGGATAACTCTGGAAGGGGAGAGCCCTGCCAGGCTTCCTGTGTCCCCAAAGACCTTGTGCCAGCGAACTGTCACTAAGGTCCTGCACCAGCTAGCAGTCACCGTCCTCTCTGGATGCTTCCATCTGAACAGAGGGGGCCAGAGAGACCCTTCACCCCGTTTCCCAGGGCTCTGAGAAAGCCACTGCATCCATGCACATTCTGCCACAGAGCCCCAGCTCCCGGCCTCCCCTGAATCCTCCAGGGCGCCTGCTCTAGGGAAGGAAGCCCTGCCAGGTCCACCCCATGCAAAGCCATGGCCAGGCCTGAGCATGCAAGCCGCAGGGCGGAGAGCTGGCGGGCGTGCTGGGCAGGCTCATGCAGCCCGGAATTACAACGTTCCCGCAGCCTCCACCCAGGCAATACAGTCCTCCGCTGGAGGCCAGGAATGTCTGTGGAGAGAAGAGACCAGGGGAGGGGCAGGGGAGGAGAGAGAGGAGGAGGGACATGGGGGGAAGGGGCAGGTGAGGAAAGGTGTCAGAAAGAACACACAGAAGAGTTAAAGAGAGAAAAAGAGCGGCAGGGCATGAAGACCCCAAGTGGCTGCCAATCAGGGGTGGGGACGGGTGGGGGGAGAGGACGAAGCTGTGGGGACAGGGAGGCAACAGGCTGGGGACAAGGGAGCAAGGAGGGAAGACCAGATGGGGACAGGTCCTGTCCCGTCCCCGGGACGTGCCTACAGCTGACAAGGGGCCCAAGTTCTTCCCATGTGTCTGGGTTATGAGATGCTGGGGACATCCCTGAGGGGACACACGGCAGTGCCCGCCCATCACTCTGAGTGGACTCACACCCCTGTCCAGGGAGGCTACTAGCTCCCTTGTGCCACTGAGGCCCTTATGGAAGTCCCATCCTCCAGGGGCAAAGGCCCTCTGCGGGAGTCCGAGCACCTCCCCCTGCCGCCCCAGCTGACGTCCATCCGCCCCTGGCCCGTGACAACGGCCAAGGCTGCCATCCCAGCGGCTGGGTTCTTAAGAGCAGGTGTTGCATGTCTGAGAACAGCAGTCTTTCCTATGTACCCAGGTTCTCTCTTAGGCCACCTTTCAGGAGAAACCCTTGTCCTGCAGTCACGGGACAGGGGAAACCATTGTTTTATCTTCCCATTATCTGTGGGTGAATTGGTTCCCAGTACACCGGGTTTCCCAACCAAGCAACATGCTCTTCCCACCCCCGCCCCCCGGGCCACTGGTTCTCAAGCCTGCGGGCCTCTGGGAATCACATGGAGAATGTAATAAATTCCTTCCTGGGCTCCCCACCCAGGCCAATTAAGTCAGCTTCTAGGGGATGTGCACGGCTTCAGACGTTTCAATGCATCCTGGGGATTTTAATAGGCAGCCAAGGACGACCACCAGTGTTCTGGACCTGCGTGACCCATGTGGTAGCTTCCAGGCACAGGCGGCTCTCTGAGTTACAGTGAAAATTAAATCAAATGAGAAATTCATTTCCTCATTTGCACCAGCCACATTTCAAGTGACCACTAGACACGAATGCCTGGCGGCTACTGTACTGGATGGGGCAGAAGATTTCTATCAGTGCGAAAGTTCTGACAGTGTTGCCTTAGTCTGCTCTCTGGTTTGTAAGTCAGGAATAGGAATCAATATTTAAATTTGAAGTCTTAACATGACTTCAAGGAAACATTACTGGTATTCTGCTCCTAAAAATCAAATAATGACCGACACCCTCTGGGTCCTCCGACACCAAAGAATTGTTTTGATTTATCCAGGCTTCCTCTACACAGACTCCGAACTTCAAGAAGTAATTACCTTTCATTTGGGCTGTTTATTTTGGCTGTTTAGAGTTTCCTCTTCTAACTTTGCTTTCAAACCCTGGGGCCTCTGGGACGCTATTCCCCAGTGGAAACGGAACATAGATGGAAATATGCAATACCCACACACCCACGCACGCACACGTGCACGCTGGTGTTGCCCGGGACCCACCCTGCCCTTTGTCTGCCCCACCCTCTTGGGATCTGAGCAGACAGAGTTCTGCCATTGTCTTTCTGTACATGGGGGCGCACAGGATTCCCAGGCCAAGCCCTCCCCCAGACAGTCAATGAGGCAGCCAAGTGCCCAGAAGGTTCTGCTCCTGCCAGGGCTCAGCCTAAAGGAATCTCAGGCTGAGGGCTTCTTCCTCACAGGCTCCAGGCTTTTCCTCAACTGTCCACCCCGTCTCAGGGGTCTCTAGTGCCAATCCTCCCCTCCACCTCTCCACTCACCCAGGGTTCACTCCTGGGCTGGCCGAGTCTAAAGCGCTCATCATTAGGCGGCGGGACGTTCAGAAGGAAGCCCTACCCATGGGGGAGGGCTCTGGCTTTGGGGCTAGTCCCCCAGCCACCCCTGAACAGAAGCCCACCACAGCCAGGGTTAGGGTGGCTCAGAAGGCTGAGTGCTCTTCTCCACGCCCCTCCTGGGATGCAGCTCAGCAGGCACTCTGCGCCCAGAGGGCAGCCAGCTTTGGAGTTCAGCCTCGGATTCTTAGATCTCTTCTTCCCTGTTCCCTGCTCCCCTCTTTCACCCTGCAGTGACTGCCTGCTTCAAATCTGCAGGGAGGCCAGCTTGGAGAGCTTGACTTGGAAGAGCTCAAACAGGGACCTCTCTGGCTGGGACCTCCTGCCTGCCCCCAGTGCTGTTTCTCACTCCACCCACAGGGCCTCGTCCCCTCCACCCCACTTCTCTTGGTCCAGCACCTGAGGCCATATGCCTCCCCGCTCAGCCTGGACCCTTGTCTTGCCATTTCAACAACGGCTGTGCTTACATTGAAACGTTCCACCCAATGTGCTGGCTCTCCAGACCACACCTGGTGTCTGGTCCCTTTCCCCAAGCTCCCAGGCCACCGAACAGAGCATGACTCCAGGGAGAAACCGAGCTCACGAGGCCCGCCCCAGCCCCATCATTCTTCCTGCAGATGGAGTCATCACTTCAGCTATTCCTCAAGAATCAATTCCCACCCTCATGCCCACTGTCCTGTCCTCCCTTCCAGTGGAAGATTCTGCCTGCTGCCTCGGACACTCACATGTTGCGCAGGAGGAACGCCCTCTTCCCTCCTCCCCATGTCCCTGCTCCCTTGCACCCTTCACAATTCTTACACCCTCTGCTTACACTCTTCCTCTTCCAGTGGTCTGACTTGTGTCCTTTGCTGTCACCCCCCAGAATAATCCATTCCTCAACAGCCTCTTCTCAAGCTGTGAATCTCTCCCCTGCCCTGGCTCCGCCTGTAGTCTCCCTTTCCCTAAATGAATCAACACCAACCACTTTCTAGCAACTACCCAATGAACTCCTTGCAAAAGCTGTTTCCTGTACACATGGCCATTTGTTCTCACTCTCTGGTCACTGTTCCATCCTTATCATTGGCTTCAACCCCACAGTCTACCCTGCTCAACAGACGGCTTCCTAATGGCAAACCGAGTGGCTTTGCTGGCTTGAGCTCTGTGGGATCTCAACCCCTTCGTAGCTGGCTAGTCCCACCCGAGGCTTCGACCGTCACCTCCATGCATCAGGGGCCAGCCCAGTTCATGGAACCGCTGCTCTGCTGTTTGCAGAGTGACGTTTGGCTCCTCTCCTGCATTTCCAACAACTCTACCCATTTCCACTCGTGTACCCAGCACCCAAACCCACAGCACCAGAACAGAATCATGGTGAGTGTGTCCCCCCAAGTCTTTCTTTTTAGGGGGTGCTGAGTCACCCCAGACTCCTTCCTTCCTGTGGCCCCAGGCCACCAAATCCTGTTGCCTCAGAGCTTTTCTGTTCCTCTCCTGACATCTGAGCCCTGACTCTCATTGCTTTATGCCCATTTGCTTTGTGTCCCCTCTTGCTACTGTGGATGCTTCCTTTCTTAAATCCAGCTTCTCGCCTGGCACACTGGGTCTTAACCCCTTCCATTTATTCCTATAGTTATGTCCTCACTACCAGGTATTTCCAGAGCCTGACGACATGCTGTCATTTCTCCCATTTTCAAGGAAACCCTCCTTGGCTCCACATTCTCCCCCAGCCTCTATCCTATTTCTCTCTGTAGCAAAACACTCCAAAGGAATTGCCCCTCCTTGCATTCTATGCTCTCCCTCCCCGGTCCACTGTAACCAGGCATCCTTTCCCATAATTCCAATGAAACTGCTCCTGCCAAGGTCCCCGTTGATCTCCCCATTGCCAAACTCAAGTCGATGCTCAGATCTCACCTTCCTTGACTTTTCTGTTCTCCTTGATCTCAGGACACCACTCTTTTTTCATTTCCCTGCCTCAGTGGCCAATGCTTCCCCAGTCCGTTTGCTGGTTCCTTCTTGTCTCTCCAATCACTAAACATGGGAGCATTCCAGGGCTCAGCCTTTGGACCCTTTCTCTCTAGATACCTCGTCCCTTCTCAGCAGACGTCGACCCTTCCCCACGACTTTAAATACCATCTTCATATTTAGACACCCCCAACCTGCCCTAACCTCTGAGCTCCAGACTTCACCAATCCCAGCCTACTCGGTGTCTCCATCTGGATGCCTCATAAGCATCCTACATTACCATGTCTAAAACAGAAATCTTGGTTTCTGCCCCACGCCTGCTTTTCTAGTACTTTCCATATCTCAGTAAATGGAAGCTCAATTCCTTGGACAAAAATCCTTATAGTCTCCTTCAGTTTTTTTTTTTCTTTCTCACTCTAAATCAGGGCCATGTGCGAATTCTGTCAGCTCAACCTTCCAAACAGATCGGATGTGTCCAATTCTTGCTACGTCCACAGCTAACCCCCTAGCCTCCATCACCTCTCATTGGTAATCGCAACAGCCTCCTGACTGCCCTCCCTGGGCCAGGCCTGTGTCCCCCATGGCTTGCTCTCAACACAGCAGCCAGAAGGATCCTTTTAGAACTAAAGCGAGACCAGGTTTAAGCCCTCCGAACAGCTCTCATCTCTCTCAGAATAAAACGCGAGATTGTAACCATGGCCTTCAAGGGCCTGCGTGGTCTGGTCCCTGGCCTTCTGTATCTGACCTTCATCACCACCATCCTCCACTCCAGCCACGAGGGCCTCCTGCCATTCCTCAGACCCAGGGCTTTGCACTCACTCGCTTTTCTCCCCTACAACACTCTGTCCCCACACTTGCAAGGCTCACTCCCCTGCTTTATTCAGGTCGTCGCTCAAATAGACTGACATCAAACCTTCATTCCCTTCCCTTCTAAGCTTTTCTCCTGCTTTGTTTTACTTTGTAAAACACACCGGGCAGACCTGCCATGTTCGAGATTTGTTTTAATTGTCTGTCTGTCCCCATGCTCTTGTTCGTTGCTGATCTCCAGCATGGGTGGGAGGTATTTGACAATATTCGGTAGTAAGGAAATAAATGACCTGCTCCCTAACTGGGCGCTCTCATTTTAGTCATTCTTACCTCTTGCCCATTGCCTCCAGCTGACCTTTTTAGAAGAACACCTTTAATCCTTGTACTGCTCTGTTCAAAAACCTATGACTTCCCGTGGCCTGCGGGTAAGATTCAAGGCCTCCCCTCCAGCCGCACCTCACCCTTCCCTCCTCCGCATGTTCACGTGCTTCTGCCAAACCGGACCGCACAGTACCCTGAATCTTCTACCATTCATTTCCGACTCGGCCCTGCCTGCCCAAGCCCTGCTTGCTCTTCCCTCTGCCTCTGATCACCAGCATCCCTTCTCTCAGGACCCACTCCAGTCTGTACCACCACCGTGAAGCCTTTCCTGATCACGCCACCCAGAGAAGACCTTTCCCTTCCCCAACAGCTCTAGCCTCGGGCAGCCTGGCACATGGATTACGTCTGCCTGCAATCTGAGTTATCTGTCCGCTCTGCAGGCTCGCGGCTCCTGGCATTTCCAACTTGTAAATCCCCAGGGTGCCATGCTGCACACACAGTGGGTACCCCACCCATTTCTGTGGACCGAGCGAGTGCTTGCTCCCCACCCACGTGATGGCTCTGTTTGCCTGATACTCACGTCGATTTCACTGAGGATGACGTCGATGATACTGCCAATGACAATCAAGAAGTCAAACACGTTCCAGGGGTCTCCGAAATAGCCCTGGGAAGGACAGCGATGGGACAGTCGGGGGTGAGCTTGGGGGGGAAGAGTTTGGGTGGCCAGCGGGTGGTGGCCCCCGCTGAGGTAAAACAGAATGGCCAGGCCAGGCCGGGGTGGGGTTTGCGTGGCTCTACTCTCCACTAGGGCTCCCGCGTGTCCACACACCCCGCTACCCCCTCTCCCTTTGGCTCTGTATTTTTCTTCCTCCAGAGCATGGTGTGGTCAGAACGGAGGGAGAGAATGGTGGAGAACTCAGGATTTGGGGTCCTGGTCCAGACAGAGAACTCTTTCATCCTCCCCAGCTTGAAGCCCTGTCTGGGGCTCGATAGTGCGGACCTGCCAGGGGGTGGCCGGGATGGGCTGGACGCAGTGGGAGTGGACTGGGGAACCAAAGACACAGCAAAATACTCCCCCAGCCCTGGGCCTCTTCTTCAGAAGCTTAAGGGGAGGCAGGGAACATAAGTCAAGCTCAGAAAGGGCGCCGGGAGGAGGCAGCCAACACCTATTGTCATCACCTGCTCTGGCAGGCTGAATACCTTGTGTGCCCTCGTCTGAAGGTGGAGACGGGCCAAGGAGTGAGCAGGGTGGGAGCAGAAGTGCTGGACAAAGGGGCCTTTGGTAGAACAAGACTGGGCTGCACGAGAAGGCCCCCATCCTGCCAGGCTCCCCTGTTCATCTTGTCCTGTATCCCAGCGCTCACCCTGGCCTTGAACGCCATGAGCTTGAGGACCATCTCCAGGGTGAAGATGATGGTGAAGGCCACATTGAGGATGTCTGAGATGTGGTTCATCTCCTCGGACTGGTTGTAGTGCTGCGGAGAGGCACAGGACAGGGGGCTGCAAGAGGCCGGCTGCCCCGCCCTGCGGGCTGCGTCCCACAGCTCCATGCTCTTCCCACGCTGCCCCCGGTCCTCTTCTTCGGGCTTCCTGCCCATTTTCTTTGAAATCGCAGGACACTAGCTGCCTGCTTTAGCCACCCCTGAACCCCACCGAGTCTGATGGATCCCCCTCCCCCTCTAAGAGATGGTGAGAGGAGGACGCGAGGGACGCGCTGAGCAGGCTGGTCTGCACGTGGGCTACGAGGCTGGAGCTCACCTCCAGATCTGACCAGGAGGGGAGGGCCCCCAGCAGGGCTCTGGGGACAGGTTCCATCTAGTCATTTGAGCACAGGGCCAGGCAAGAAGACCGCTGCTTCCAGAGCTGGTGTCAGCAGTGGCTGCAGGTGTACTGGTGGGCCGCTGAGCTCACCAGGTATGGGCACACTGCCCCCCACCCCCTGCCCCATGATGGCGAGGCAGTCGAAGCCAGAACCTTAGCCCCCGGGCCCCACAACTGCGATCCTCCTTTATTGATTTCCTTGTAACATTTGCCAGGAATCTCTAACCCTTTCTGGAAAGTTGACGAAATCCCACTTTTCCCACAAAACCCTCCCAGCTCGTTCAGAAGGACCTGATGGCTGCCCCCAGCCTACCCTGTGTCTTGGCAGGACTGCCTAAGTCTGTGCCCAGTTCAGATCCGAACTCGAGCCATTGCTCACGATCTTCTGTAGGACCCGGGCCTGCTGGCTCCGTGATCCCTTTTCCATGTCCTCATCACCTGGCAATGCGGAGTCCTGCACTGGGTGCGTCTCGGGGAGCCGAGCGGCACCGTTCTATTTCTACAGGCCTGACGGGAGCTGATGCTTAATTAAGGTTTGCTAACGATGCTGCTGATTATGATACTGTCTATGAAGTATGCTCAACTCCTAAGAGACACCTGTTCTGTGACTATTAAATCCATTTTTCTTGAGACTGGAGCCAAAATTCCCACCAACCCCATCACCCGCATTTGAAAGAGCAGAGCATAAACCGAGAAGGCACTTTCTCCTTCCTAGGCTGCCTCGCGGTCTGCTTGGCCGTCTCCTGTTCACAGAACCGTGCAGCGATTTGTATGGTGAATCCCTTCTTAATAAACGGGCGGGTGCCTGGCGACAAGGCCTGGGCCCCGGGCGCTTCTCCGTCTCCCATCGCCCCTCACCGCAGTGTCCAGGACCTAGCAGGCGCCAGGGAAAGTATCTTGGGGGGCAGCTGGCGGAACCCTGCCCTAGCCACCTGCCCTGCCCGGCGCCGCCCGCCAGCCCCAGTCCCGGGGGCCTTACCTGCATGCCCAGGCAGACGGTGTTGAGCATGATGAGGGCAAACATCAGGTACTCGAAGTAGGACGAGGTGACCACATACCACACCTGGTACTGGTATGGGTTTTTGGGGATATAGCACCTCAGCGGGCGGGCCTTCAGGGCATACTGCACGCACTGGCGCTGAGACACAGCACACAGGGCGGTCAGCGCGGAGGGCCCCTGCCCCGCTCTCATACTCACTGCATGGCCTTGAGGGCACCTGCGTCCTGGTCAGCCAGCAGCAGCTGTGGCCAGGAGCTCGTGGCTGATGGGCTCTGTTTTGGGGAAGAGTCCCAGTGGGCCCATGGGCTCCCCCTGCGTTCCCCCAGCCTATTTCCAACATGGCTCTAGCCCCAGCCAGGGCCCTGAAGGGCCTCCTCTGGGCAGGGTGAGGGCTCTGGGAGCAGACTCCCACACCAACTTGTGTTGCTTCCTGTTGGGGATGGGTCGGACATGGGGGAGGGTGCGTGGAGGCTGGGTCTGGGCCAGAAATGGAAGTTCTGGAGTCATCCTTTGCCCTGGGGCTTTCGCTGGCTAAAGCCTAGGGCTCAGGTTGGCAGAAGGCCTGCTGGGCCTCCGCCTTGCCCCTCAGCCCGAGCACCTGGTTCTTGTTCAGCTCGCAGTTCTTGTACTCGGTCTCCCCCTGCTCCTGGAAGGTGACGATGACAAAGCCCACGAAGATGTTCATCATGAAGAAGGCGATGAGGATGATGTAGGTGATGAAGAAGATGGCCATCTCCACGCGGTGGTTGTAGACGGGGCCCACGTCCTCCTTGTACGAGTCGATGGCCTGGTAAAGTAGCCTGGGGATGGGCAGAGAAGAGGCTGGGCTGGACTGGGGCGATGAGGCAGAGCGTCAGGCCAGGAAGGGTGGGTTTTACCCCACAGGCCATGGGGAGCCAAGGGAGTTTTCTGCACCATCAAGTGACAGGAGGGAAGTTAGGACCATGCCAGGAAAGGCTGGAACTTGTCCTGGGAAGGGCCCGCTTTTCCATGGGATGCCCCATCTACCCTAATCGATCAGTAGGGCTCCCCAGAGAGGCCTACACGTGTTGGGGGATGAGGGACATTTTGTCAGCACCCCCAGGTCACGATGTCTTTGGAGTGGCCAGTCAACATTCTCGTCCTCCAAGCCCCGCAAGCTGGTGGGTCTGGTGAGCGCTTACCACAGGCCTGGCAGAGTGCAGCGAGGGCTGCAGAAGGGAGAGACGGCTCCCCGACACTGCCCCCCACCCCCGTGCCCATGTGGGACCCAGGCCCCAGCCCTCACTCACTGAGGCCATCCCTCAAAGGTGGAGACCGTGAAGAGTGACATCATGGCCGAGAGCACGTTGTCAAAGTGGAAATCACTGTGTATCCACTGGCGCGGACGCAGCTCCATCTGCGTGGGGTCCCCATCCTTGTACACATAGTAATAGCCCCTGAGGTGGGGAGGCTCAGTCACAC
This sequence comes from Ailuropoda melanoleuca, assembly GCF_002007445.2. Lineage (NCBI taxonomy): Eukaryota > Metazoa > Chordata > Mammalia > Carnivora > Ursidae > Ailuropoda > Ailuropoda melanoleuca. The sequence goes on from NC_048225.1 coordinate 100,865,902, forward strand.
CACTGTGCGTGGCCAGGCCACCTCCTCCCCACCCACATCCTCCGGGCCCTGGGCACTGAGCGTGCAGGAGAGATGAAGGCCCAGACCGGGGACCAGAGGAGACACTGCTGGGTACTCCCACAGTCACCCATGGAAAGGCACTTTAGAACATCCCTCCTGAGCCTAGGGACTCAGGTTCCCCAGGTCCCCCCCACACAAGGTCTCCCATCCAGTGGCCGTCCCACCATGTGCCCTCAGCCAGCAGCGCTCAGCCCACCTGCACTCCTTCTCTGTCATCTTGGATAAGTCATTGCAGCTGAAGAATTTCCCCTGTGTCCCAGAGAAGGAGGGAGGGAGGGAGAAACACACATTGTTACGGAAACAGCATTCAATGAGCTATGGAGGTGAATAGGGGAAGCATGTGGAAGGAGGAGCCTGTCTGTTCCTTTCAGAGAGGGCAGGGCCCGTCTTTCTTCTTTCTTTCTTCTTTCCCGTCCCCGTGGGCTCTCCTAGCAGGCCTGAGGCTGCCAAGGCTGAGAAGCCAGTTCCTTAGTAGGAGCCTTTGCTGTGAGCCCCAGGCCAGGCGTGAGGGGTAGGAGATACGAATGCAGCTTGGCCCTGCTCCTCCCGCAGGCAGCACCCAGCCCCCCACCGCTATAGGATGCCCCCTTGGGATCTCCCCATTACAGACCAAGAAGAAGGGTTGCCCCACCTCCCACCTTCCCTCGCCTGCCAGAGGGGTGGCCACAGGGCTGCCGTGGGAATGAGAGCTACAGGGATGCAGCCCAACGGGGCGTGATGGCGCAGATTGTCTCCCGGCACACCGCTGCCCGAGGGCCTGGACAGGTCCAGCACTGCGCCCCCTACACTGATTTCAGGCAGGGCAGTTTCTTTTTTTATCTGCATCACAGACTGGGCACCCACGGAAGAGTTTGAAGAAAAGGAGTTGACTACTAGGTCTTCCTGTGGCTAAATTAAGTTTGGAATCCTTGGAATCTAGTCGGGTTCCCCCAAAGGCCCCCAGAGGGAAGTGTTTCAGTCAAGGATATGGGACTCATTGAAGGCACAGGTGTCCTACCCGCTGCAGGTGCCTGCCGTTCCGGCCACATGCCCCCTGCCAGTCACCAGAGCAGAGGGGCGCCGGGGAGGCTGGTGACATTGAGGGGGAAGCAGGGAGGGCACACAGATGCCACTGGGCAGGTTTTTGGGGACTTGAATCTAGAAAGCAAACTCTTGTGTAATATGGAATGTATGCGACAAGTGTCCACGGGGTAAAACGGGAGGTAAAATGCCCCTTGTAACGGATGTCTGACCATTATCGGAATGGGTAGTCTTTCGATAAGAGACTAAAGCACAGGGTGTTTGGGGGTCACGGGGCAGCTGCTCTTGCTTGGAAGGGACACAGGAGCCAAAGGAAGGGGTTGCTTATTCATTCTTGCAAGGAGCGTGTCCTGTGGGCCAACTACACGTCAGGCCCAGGCTGGGTGCCAGAGTCAGGGATGAGTCAGACACAGACTCTGCCCTCAGGAGTACCCAGGGCCCCTGGCCTGGCAGCAGAGGGAGCAGGGGGCGAGGGAAGGGGGCAGCCCTCTCCTGGAGCTAGGAGAAGGTCCCATGCAGATCCCAGTAAGCACTGTTTTGAGGCTAAGCGATCTCAATCTCGATGCAGTTTCCTAGGTAACCCCCCACCCCTCCAGAACAGTAATCAACAGGACCCATCTCCCTTCAGGTCATCTAGGAACCCCACCCTGATTGCTCTCCCCAAAGCCTGCTCCCTGCCCACAGGGAGAGACTTGTGGGTTTTGCTTCATGATGCCTTTTCAGCCTAAGCAGAGGCCCTGGCCCGGAGCAAATGCTCCATAAATGTTGAATGAGTGAATGATTTTGAGATGATGCCTTTGTCTAAGTCTGGCTGAGGTGACTTCATCACGATTATCATGCCCCGGGGGCAGGAGCAGATTGCATGTGAGAGCAGTGTCAAAGGTGTTGGGGAGGTACTCAGATGCTAATTTCTGTGTGAAAGGCAGAGGCATCCAGAAATCAGCTGGGTGGGAGGGGACACCCTTGCAGGGCTGATTCCTAGAGAGGAACTACAGAGCCGTGTCCTCCCAGGAAGGTGAGAACAGAATGAGGCAGTTCCCAGACGAGTGTGATGGTCTGGTCCCGGTAGATATGAATGATGCCAGACATAGCAGCTGGGGACATGGGGTGCAGAAGCCTGGCTGACTGAAGAAAGTGGAGTGGACGGGGCTGGAGTGGGGAGCATGTTTAGACAGGCCTGGCAGGATGGGGGGGCAGGGGTGCTCACAGGGCCCGGCAGGTGGGGGAAGGGGCTCCATCCCCGAGGAGAAGCCATGGAGAGCCAGGAAGACAGCAGGTGCAGTGGCCATGGCAGCCGGCAGAGCCACGGGGGCCAGGGAGGGGCATCACCTGGGAAACCACATCCAGACTCCATGTGGCTTAGCCTCACACCCCCGTGCACTCAACGACAACTGTCTGCACAGTTTGGGGCTCCCTTTGCTTAGAGGCAGGGAACGGACCAGCTCTGGCCTCGGCCTGACAGCTGGCCCCAGAACTGGGGAAGGGAGGCTGGCTGCCTGGGTGGGCGGGGCTCACCTTGAAGAGCTGGACGCCGATGCAGGCGAACATGAACTGCAGGAGGGTGGTGACCAGGACGATGTTCCCGATTGTGCGGACGGCCACAAACACGCATTGCACCACGTGCTGGGGAGCGAGACCGGGTCGGCTGCCTTCCGCCCTTGCTGTCTTCTGCTGCCTCCCAGGTCGGGGGAGGCAGAAAGACATTTGGGGGGGAAACAGGGCTGCCCAGCCTCCCCCTTCCTCCCACTGTTTGGCAAAGTGGATGGAACACACGCCCTCGCAATGGCCGGGCTGAGGTTTCTAGAGTCGGGCTCTTGCAGCCCCTCCTTCCTGCTCCCGGGGTTCTGCCCACGCCCTCTCACCTTCAGCCCTTTGGCTCTGTTGATGGCCCGGAGGGGTCGGAGCACCCTCAGCACCCTCAGGATTTTCACCACGGAGATGGCGCTGGACCTGGGGGAGGGCAGTCGAGGGGTGGGGGCTGAGGGCAGCCTGCTCCGGCCTCGCCGGCCTCCTGCCGCTAGCCCTCCACATCTGCGTCTGTCCGTCCGAAAACCCTGCCATCGGTCCCCACCCTCCTGCCTGCGTGTTCCATCCCAGGGTAAGGCCACCTCCTGCTACCCGGTGGCGGGCCGTGCGGCACAGTAAGGGCTTCCCCCACCGCTGGCCACAGGCTGTTTCTCCCATCAGACTGGGGGCCACCCAACGGTAGGGGCTGTTCTCCCCGAAGCGTAGCTGGATGACTGCCTTCTCCTCTCCGCATCCCCACCTACTTTTCATGACACCGCTCTGCCCACTTAGCATTGTCCCTTCAGTCCAGTTGGTGACACCCCGGGGAACACCCCATCCACAGCCCCAAGGATCCCTCCCCTTGCAGCTTGGTGCCCAGCAACACATAGTGGGTGGGGCTCCACTCTGAGGAGGGGACCACGGCCCGGGCCGGCCCCTGCCACTGCTCACTCAAGTCCCATGGAGATAAGGGACACGGCCACCACCACCAGGTCCAGGATATTGAAGTAATTGCGGCAGAAGGAGCCCTTGTGCAGGAAGGCGCCGTAGGTCGTCATCTGCGGGGAGAGGCAGCGTCCTGGGTGGTGGAGCGCTTGGGAACAGGCCTGTCCCCACTAGAAGGGCCTCTCGAGGGAAGAGCCACCTGTCTGCTCAGAAGACACTCGCTGAGGCAGAGAGCTGCCAGAGGCTCTATCCTTCATGCCACTCCTTGCTGCGTCCCTGGTGCCTTTCCTCCCATTCTCTGCTCCCAGTTCTGGAAACAGGACTCCTCACAGGCGGCTATGCCACACTTTGCTCTCTGAGCTCATCTCGCACAGAGTGGGGAAGCCCCAGCCCTTCTCTCCCCTGGGGCCACAGAGTGGGGAAGCCCTCTTCTCCCCTGCAGAACATGATAAAAGTCCTCTTCCTCCTCCCTGGAAGGCTTCTTCAGAAGTCGCCTCCGCCCTGAAGATTGCTGAGTCGGGCTGAACAACCGTTCGAGGACAAGAAGACCTTCACCAGGCCCCTGACCCCTCCTGTCCCCATGGCCCCACCTTCTCGCTGGTCTCTCAGCTTCTTTCCTGTGCTCTGTGATAATCTCCCAGGCCCTTTGCACAAACACACTATGCCGTTGAAGTCTGATGAGCTCGAAGGGTTTCCTGGCATTCAAGGTGATTTCATCTCAACTCGCCTTCCTGGCCTCTGAAGCCAGGCCTCCCGTGTGTTCTGTGCTATGTCCCAGCCCAAAGGGACCACTTTCTCCTCTCTGAGCACGTCCCAAACACCTTCTCACAATGCATGTGCTATTGTTCTGTCCTCCTGGACTGATCCTGTTATCTCCCTAATGAAATCCTGTCCAACCTCAAGATCTAACTCTAATGCCACCACCTCCAGGGAGCCCTCTGGAACCTCAGGGAAGGTCCTCCCTCTGCTCAACATCTTTAGTAGTCAAGGGCCCTGATGTAAGGAACTGTTCTGAATTCATATTTCAGGCTGCTCTGGGCTATTCCTCCTGCAAAGCTCCCCTCTGTCCTCCTCATTTGTGAAGGTGAAGGCTGGGGCTACTGCGTCTCAGTCACAGATGGGCCGTCCCTCTGCCTCCCAGACCCTCCATGGTGATGGTGTGAACTCTGTGTGTCCGCCTGAGAATGGGAGAGCAGTGATGTGCTGTGGGTAAGGAGAGGGAGGGTCATGATAGCACAGAGCGTCCAGAAACCCACCCAGGGCAAAGGTTACTTCTCGGGGACTCTTAGAGAGAGCCCTCTCCCTCATATGGCACAAAGGTCTAGGAACAAATCACAGCTCCCTGGGTCCATTCTTAGGCTAACTGTGCCTCCCTCAGGAGGGAATGCCCAAGGCTGCATAGAGAAGGATGTGCTCACTGAGAGGTGCTGAGAGGTGCACAGGCGGCCGGTTGGCTGTACTTCATGTCCCCACCTGGCCACCTGCTCACCTGCTTGCCAAGCTTACGAGCAGCAACCCCACCTGCTCTCCTGGGTGTGGTGAGTCCTTCCCTGATGTTCTCTGCTTTCCTCTGGCTTTTCCCTCATCCCCGCAACCCAGCCTCTGAGTGAGTGCAGCGTGTGTAAGCTGGGGCCGCGTCAGGTCTGGTTTCCTAGCCTGTAGACGCTGCTTATTCAGGCTGTCCTGCAGCCTTCACTCACCTTGAGGACGATCTCCACGGTGAAGACAGAGGTGAACGCGATGTCAAAATACCCAAGGATCTGGTGACAGGGTAGCAGGACAGAAGTCAGTGAGAGGAAGGGCTGAACAATGATATCATTATTATCTTCAACACCATCACCACCACCACCGCCATCATCACTATCACCAACATCACCATCATCATCACCATCACCGTCACCACCACAACTGCTATCCTTGCCATTACCATCACCACCATCACCACCACCACCATCATCACCACCACCACCACCATCATCACTATCACTATCATTACCATCATCATAACCATCACCGTCACCACCACAACTGCTATCCTTGCCATTACCATCACCACCATCACCACCACCACCACCACCATCGCCACCACTACCATCATTGCCATTACTATCACCACCATTACCACCATCATCATCACTATCACCATCACCACCACCATCATCATTATCACCATCATCATCACCACTGCCTTCACCACCATCACCACCACCACCATCATCATCACTATCACCATCACCACCACCATCATCACCACCACTACCATCATTGCCATTACCATCACTGCCATTACCACCATCATCATCACCATTATCATCACCACCACCATCACCATTGCCAGCACTACCATCATTGCCATTACCATCACCACCATCACCACCACATCATCACTATCACCATCATCATCACCACCATCATCACCACAACCACCATCATCATCACCACCATCATCACCACCACTACCATCATTGCCATCACCATCACCACCACCATCATCAATTATCACCATCAACATTACCACCACCACCACCATCACCACCACCACCACCATCATTACCATCATCATCACTATCACCACTACCACCACAACGACCACCATTACCACCATCACCGTCATCATTACAACTAGGCAACCAGAACCTGGCTGTGCTGCGGTCTGGGACAACACTGTTCAGAAGGAGTGGCTTGGGCAGTCTTGGCCCTCCAGGGACTTAACCTCTAAACGACTCTGATGAGTATGGCCACAGAGAGCATACATCGAACTCTGAGCACCAGAGTGAGGCGTGCAGGTGGCTGAGGCCTGGGGTGGGGAGGGGTGCTGTGCTGGCAGAGAGCAGGGACCTGCCATCACCTGGTTCCTCACAGACTCGGCCCGGATGGGGTCCTCAGCAGCCAGCGCGGCGCTGCTGAGCAGAATGAAGAGCAGGATGAAGTTGGTGAACCAGGTGGCGTTGACAATGCGATGACACAGGACACGGATCCTGTGGGGCAACGGCGAAGGGGCAGGAGAGCTGTGAGCTCTCGGGCACCCGGGCCTCTCCAGCCTCTGTCTGGCAGAAAGACCCTGGAACCCTCCCTCCTGGATCAGCAGAGGAGGAGAGCCTGCATGTGAACGGTCCTCTGGCTGGATGTGCGGGGCCCTGCCCCTCATTCTGTTCCTGCAGCCGTCATCCCCTCTCCCAGCCAAACCGCTCCCAACACCCGCCCCCATCCTCCTCCACCACCCTGTGGTTTCCAGCCTAACGAACAGGGCAGGATGATCTCCATCCATGACGCAGATGAAACTCCATGAGGACTAGAGTCTGTGTATATTTGCAAGGTGTGAAACTGCGAAGCCAGTAAGAACTGCACCTTCACCTGGTTCTCATCCCCTTGTCCTGGCTCAATTTGCCCTCAGAAAGGAACGAAAATATACAAACCCTCATAGATTTAAGTAAGCTGAGGTTTGAGGCACTACTTCTCCCAAAGATACTCGCGTTTTAAACAGGGTGCAAGATCTTAAGTTAAGGGAGTCAGTTTCTCGCGGTGTAATTGTAGGCCCAGACAATCAGGAGAAGGGGGTCTTTTTAGAGCAGAAAACAGCCCTTTTCAAGAACCCCACCAATCACTCTGCACAGCAGCCAAAGGGCCACCCACTTGTTGGTGGGGCTGAAGATGAAGAAGGAGCTGGCTTCTGGAATGGGTACTGCCTTCTCTTTCAGTTGCAGCTCGGCCAGGGGGCGTGGCCGGGGGCTCACGGGGATCTCAGGCTCATCTTCTTCATCATCGCCTGGGGGGAGGGGAGAGAGAGAAATGGGGGGGGCATCTTTACATGCTTTACTGCTCCCCAGGCTTCTGTGCTCTGAATGCAACCACGAATCCCCGGCAGCCAGCAGGTGAAGGTGGTAGCCGGCCAATGCGGGACACGAGGATGCCAGCAGAGTCCTGCCCGGCATCTCCCTCTCCCCTCCGGGAGTACGTTTTGAAATGTCGGGGAAAACTGTCAGTCTCAGAACCCTCCAGAAGTGGGGCCAGGAGCAAAGTCAAGGAGCGTTGCCGCTTCATCTTCTGTCTCAGGGCTGGACTCACACCATCTCGGTTGCTGGCAGCTGGGAAGTAGAGGGGGGCCCCTGACTCGGATGAGACCTGAGCTGTGGTCCAGGCTCTGCCCCTAACTTGCTGTGCCGAGGAGGCAAGTTGCTGTCCTTCCTGGGCTTCAGCTTCTCGATTTGTGAAATTGACTAGGGGCAGGAGGCTTGTTGAAATAAACAGACTCTGAGTGCCTCTCCTGGGCTAGGATTCTAAAAATAATCGTTTCAGAGAGGAAATGCCAGCATGAAAAAAAATCAATATTCCTTGAGCTTCAGCCAGTCTCCAGTACTGAGGCAGATACCAGGGTGGGAGGGGTAGAGGAGGAAGAGATGGACCCTCTAGGTTCATTGGCTGGGTCTCATGGCCTCATGAGAGGGCTGACTACCTGAGCTCCTCAGCTGGGGCAAGCAGGGAGGCAAGGATCCAGTGATCCGATTAGACAGCACTGTCAAAAGTCGGGGTGCCCCTCATTGTGCAGGTCTTGCCCAGTCTCCTGTTGCCCTCACCCCATAGCCACCGCATCCCTACCCCTACTGGCCGTTTGGCAGAGCCCTTTGAGAAAGCCCGGAAAGAGCCACTGGATTCTGCTCTCTCCACTCGATTCTGCTCTCTGCACAGGCTTCAGCTTCACCCCCTTTCACCTTCCTCACAGTAAGTGTCCTAATGTGACACTTCCCATCTTTCCCTGGCTGTCAAGGACCCCGAAACACATCTTATGCTTAATGGAAGAGACTGTTAATTCTTAGAGTTAGTATATTTCCTTGTCTATGCCCATTTTGTTAATTTCATTGTATATATCTTTTGTTCTAAGCCATTCCAAATTGTCTTTGGAAAGAAGCAGGATAAACATATTCAACCTCCTTGGTAAAAGCTCTCTTCCAACTGCCCACCCCACATCCCCTCTACCCTCCCCCCTTCTTTCCAACCCTTTTCCCTTTTCTTAACCTCCAATTTCCTGGGTCAGCCACCTTCCCTGGCACACCAGCCATGCTCATCTGCTAGGTCACGGTCATTAGATGAAACAGCTTGAGATGAATTATTTTAAAACCTAAATATTCATTTCTGGCAGACATTTGAAGAAATGTTATTAGTCCTGTCTCTATCGGCTCCATGCTCCCCACACACCACTTTGCAAAGTCCTTTCACGTGTTCATTCATTCTACTTACTGAGTGCTTTCGCTGTGCCATTTGGAGCACAAAACGTCCCCCTGGAGCTGAAGAGTCACTGGGGCAAACAGATGCTAATCAGTCGATTCCACAAATAGCCGTGAAATTGCACCAGTGACCTGGTGCTCCGAGGACCCATGAGTAAGCTGAGAGCTCTGGGGCTCCAGGCCTCTTCCAGGAGGCTCTCTCACATGAACCAGCCTGGTTCTGCTCTTCCCAAGGTGTTCTCTCCTTGGCACAAATGAATGGCTATCTGTGGCAGCCACCGGTTATTTGCATTTGCGAGATGTTTATAGTTTCTCTGTGGCTGTGTATTACCCTCTCGCACACCCTACCCTTGTCTCCTTCATTTCGATTTTCCCACAGTGCAAATCAAGGTTCTATTTATCCCTGTGTCAGTCCAGCCCCCAGCCCTGCTGGACACTGGATGGTGAGTAACCTGTCCATCTCCTACACCACACAGACAGACACGTCCTAGTCTGTGGTCTACTCTGCGTGGCCAGAATGGAAAACTTGGAAATGGGGTCCTCAGCGCTGAAGAACGTAATGGGCATTCAATAAATACTAGCTGAATTAAATGAAAATAGAAAATGTGGGTTTTTCTTTCATGCATATTGTAGGGAGAGGCAGGCTGGCAGATGGCTTATATCTGTAACTAGGTCAGAAGGGAGGTCTCTGTGTCATGATCCCATCATGAAAGGGTCCAGGTAGGGGACATGCAAGAGATTGTCCCTGGGGAGAAATCAACCCCAGCATACACCCCCGACAGTCCCAGGACCCTCACCTGGGAAGTCAGCCGAGGGGTAGGGGTCCTTTACTTCATTGACATTAGATTCAAATTCATCGATTTTCAGCTGTAGGAAGGAATACAATGAAGATAATGAAAGCAAAAGCTGCAGTTTCCGCTTACGGAACACTTCCGGGAGGGTTAGTGCGGGTGTTAGCTCAATCCGCCCTAGCCCTACAGCCCGGGGACAGGTAATATCAGGATCGTTCCCGTTTTACAAATGAGAAGCCAGGCCCAGAAAGGTCAGACGAGTTGCCAAGACCTCAGCCTGTCTGAGCCTGGGCATGGCGCCCCTGGCTTGGTTCTCTGGGGCCCAGCTCCCCAACCCTTTGACCTCTGCTTCCTCAGCTTCCAGAAGGGTTGAGCAGAGCCAGGCTGGAATAAGCAGGAAGTGGTGGGAATCCAGTCTGGGCCTCGCAATGGAACAGGGGGTGTCAAGGGGGCAGGAGACACTTTGACAGGGGTGGGAAGCTGGGGCTCTGAGAAAGTCTGGCTCCCAGACTGGGGCATCTGAGCCTCTCAGTGCCAAGGATTCCTTGTGGGAGAGTAGCCTTTGACTTTCTCCTCAGTAGAGTAGAGACAGAGGCCCTCACCTGGCTGATAACCAGGCAGATAGCCCTTCTCCACCTCCCTACCCACCCACCAGCACCCTAAGGCATGGGGGTGACCCAGAGGACTTGCAGAGTCCCTCCCCATCCTGCCTCTGAAAATGCCCCACTTGACATGCTCACCTTGGCGGTGGTAGGGATGCCCTCACCCTTGGGTTTCTGTTCCAGCTTCTTGGCTATCACTGACTTCTCCTCCTCTGACTTGTCTGGGAGACCCCTGAGTTAAAAAACCATGGAAGCCCACAGTGGAAGCCCAGCTAGAAAGTTCTCAGGGATCTGCTTAGTTTGATGGCATCCTCAGAGGGATGTCAGCACACCAAGGGCTCTGGGGTGGGGGGAGCTATGAGGAGCATGGAGCAGTGAAGGCTGCCAAAAGGGAAGGGCTATAGGCCCGGGCAAGTCCCTTCTCTGTGACGAGGGGGCATGATGCCCAGCTTGGGCCCGTGGCTAAATATGGCTCACTGGTCAACCACACTCAGTGTTCATTGATGTGTACACGGGTGGAAAGTGGCTTTGCACCTGGTTCATAAAGGATTCACAGTGTGGGAACATGGTTTGGTCTAAGCTGGGGCTCAACTCTTTGGAGGTATCTGGATTTCATTGTTGGTCTTTCTCTCTTTCTCGTCCCATCCTGCCTCTACCAGGAATGGGCATACCATTCCTGCAGTCGTGGGCTTTGGAGGAAGCAGGCCTTTGTCTACAGCCACTCAGGATGGTTCTCCAGCCAGGAGCCTCTGGCGCCACCCGGGAGCTTGTTAGAAATGCAGAACACCAGCCCCACCCCAGACTTCCAGAATCAGAGTCAGTATTTTAACAAGATCCCAGGTGGTTCATTTGCAGTTAGAATTTGAGAAACACTGTCTGGAAGACCAGTCCTGCTGCTGCTTCCAGAGGAGGGTCTCAGGCTACGGAAAGTTACACGACACACTCAAGGCAGAGAGGACTGTTACAGACGTGAGAAGCCAACCACCACTTCACACATGGCATGCCCAAGGCTCCGCAGAGGGAAATGACTCCCTTCGAGAAGCACAGTGACTCAGTGGCAGGACTGGTTGAATTCCTAGAATCGCCACCAGGGTCCCCTGGTGCAACCTGCTTGGCTCTGCCATCGTATTTCCAGAGGCCACCTCCAATTCTGCGTCCAGGGACACCTCACAGGCTGTCAGCCCTCCCTAGACAGGCTGGTTCCAGAAGCTTGCCCACTGGGGCAGGTGTCACTGTGGCCCAGCCCCTGCTCATCAGGCTCCAAGGAGCCACCTGCCCAGAGCTGGGAGGCCACCGCCAAGCACGCCACGTCCCTCCCTGCTGGGGATGCAGCACTCACTTGGACATCTTCCTGCGCTTCTTCTCCTCCGCCTTGGCCTTCTGGGCAGAGGTCAGGCTCTCTGCTTCGGCCAGGTTGTCCACGGCGATGGCCAGGAAGACGTTGAGCAGGATATCTGAGGGCATCCAGCTAAGGAGGCTTGGGTTGCGGATGAAAGGGAACTCTCTGGGGCTGGAGTCCCACCCTGCCCATGGGCTGGCAGGACTTAACCCCACTCCCTTGGTGGGCTTGTCAGAGAGCCTCTTGCCAGAATTACTGCATGGGATGGCATGGGCCTGAGGACACGGACGAGCCTGGTTGCACAGGGGTGCCCATGATGGGCTTTGAGCACACCCCCATTTCCCATCCAGGACTGATCCCGGCTCCCTCCCAGCGCTGTGTGGGGAGCCGGTGAGGCAGTCAGTGAGAGTCATGCTCGGCACACATGAGCTCAAGGAAAACCGGTTCCCTCCCCATCCGCTGTACTCATAATACCAAATTCCATGTGCAGACATCAATACCTCCGGGGAACTACTGGCTCTTTCTGCCCCATCCACCCCACCCTCCCATCTGCTTGTCTCATTCTCGCTCTGCCTCCTTCCTTGTTCCTCCTTACCTGCCTCCCAAACCTTTGGACCAGGCCATCCACCATCCTCATGGCTCCACAGCCAAACCTTGTCCTTCCTCCTGCCTGGTCCAGGCTCACCAGCCTCTCTGGGATGAAATCCTCCCACCTATGACCAGTCACCTCGGTGGTCCTTGAGCTTTCCCGGTGCAAGGAATTATCCTACAGTTTCACCTGCATTTGCTATCTGCTCTGTCCTAGCCCCCCGCCTTGCACCGGGAGTCTGGGGGCTTCCCTCCGGCCAGAGGGCTGGCTGCCTGGTATGTGGGTGCCCTTGACCCCCCATTTTCAGACCCTCTCCTGCCCCCTCCCTCAGCTCTTTTCTGTACCCTCCTCCCGAAGGGATACAGTTGCCACAGACGAAAAGGATGATGAAATAAACACACACGAGCACCCCGGGGTAGGACGGTCCACCGTAGGCCATGATCCCGTTGTACATCATGGAGTTCCAGTCTTCCCCCGTCAGGACCTAGGGGGACAGGGAGCACCGTGGGGAGGGGGCGCAGAGGGACTCGAGAGTCTTCTGTTGGGAGTGCATGGCCCAAAAGTCCCCTAGACCTTTCCTCTCTTCATCCACGGCCAGGAAGAAAGGTCCCTGCGCTCTTCCTGGAACCTCTTCCTTTCAGGAGGTTCAGAAATCTTATTGTTGCATCTCCAGGGCCAAGAAGTTTGACTGTGGGGTCACCACTTCCCTGTGCTCTGTTCCTAACGCCCAGGCTTAGCTGTACGGCACCCGCCCAGGCCTCCTGGCGGCCCAGCCTTCGGAACTAGTGTGAAATGTCAAGTGCCTTGTCAGACATGATGCCCGACCAGTCATGGGGTGACTGGAAGAGACGGTGAAGTCATCTGTAAGAGCAACTGATGGCCACACACTGCCCTTCTCACTAGTACCAACAAGGTGATGTTCCTCGTGACTGCCGGCTTCAACACAGAGAAGCTTCTCCAGAAGGTCCACGGCTCTGAAGGCCTCAGGTAAGTCACAGTCATGCTCCTTTGGAAGGCTTCTAGTGAACATTGGCTGAGCCGTGGCTTCACAGTGAGAAATGGTTGGCATTTCTCTGGGGCTCTTCAGTCTTGTTGGGGGAGAGCTCACTGACTCTGTGCTCAGAGACATGAGCAGTGCATGGGAGAGAAAGCAGGCCCCTGGACTCCATTCATTCAGTATCAGTGACCCTGCTATGGGCCAGCGTTCTGCTAGTACCAGGGACACAGACAAACAGGGCACATTGGGCACAGCTCCTGGCCTCCGGAGGGTGGGGGAGACAAATGGCAACTGTTACAATGGACAGAAGCACAGGGGAAGAGGGGGGCCCGGAGAGGGACCTCGAACTCAAGCCAGCAGATCAGAGAAGGCTTCCTGGAGGAGGGGATCTTGAAGGACAAGTAGTGGGATTCAGCCCCTACAGCACCGCTTACCTGGAAGACGCTGATGAGGGCCTGCGGGAAGGTGTCGAAGTTGCTGCGTCGCACCTCCGTGTCCTCGAAGTCGTACCTGCCCCCGAAGAGCTGCATGCCCAGCAGGGCGGAGATGAGGAGAAGGAGGGAGAGCAGCAGCAGCAGGGAGGCGATAGAGCGGATGGAGTTGAGCAGGGACGCCACCAGGTTGCTCAGAGACGTCCAATGCCTGAGGGCAGAGGGTCACAGGTGGAGAGGAGCAGGGCCCCCGCCGGCGCCCCTCCACGGAGTCCCTGGGGTCCGGCCGGGCTTGGGCAAAGGCTCAGGCCTGAAGGACGCAGAGGGAGAAGGAGCGGCCTCCAGGCGGGGGGGCCCCCAGACTGATGCTGCCCGCCCACTCTTTCTGTCGGTCCAAGCCCTTCTCGTGTTTTATCATTTCCTATTCCTTAGTACGACTGCCGGTTAACTTCCGGTCACGCCACCAGACTGTAGACCCCTCTCATCTTCTTCTCCTGCCACCCTCTCCCATGCTGTTTTTGCCCTCTTTCCTCCCTCCTCTCCATGCCCCCCTGCATCCCTGCCCTGCCACGAAAGGGTAACAGGTAACGGGGTGGAATAAAGGAATGAGGTCAAAAGGAGAAAGTCATTTTTTTTCAAGGAGGGAGGGAAGTCCTGGGCAAGGGGCTGCAGGTGAACTCGCCCAGACCCCAGACCACGGGAAAGAGCCCTTGCGCACCAGACCAGACACGCTGTCCGCTTGTTCAGCCACACCCGGCCGGCCGCTCACCTGGTGATCTTGAAGAGCCTAAGTAGGCGGATGCAGCGCAGCACGGAGATGCCCAGCGGGCTCATGGCGCCTGACTCCACGAGCACGAGCTCCAGCACGCCGCTGCACACCACGAAGCAGTCGAATCGGTTGAAGACGGACATGAAGTACTGGCGCAGCCCCAGCCCGTACATCTTCATCAGCATCTCGACGGCGAAGAGCGCCAGCAGCACCCGGTTGGCCACGTCTGCGGGTGGGCGGCCCCGCCTCAGCACCACGCTCGCTCTCTCTCTCTCTCTCTCACTTTCTCGCTCTCTCCCAGCCCTGCCTCCAGGCCCCTGCCTTGGCCAAGCCCTCCGCCCCCAACACCCTCGCTGTGTTTCCAGAACCTCACCCCTTTCCACTCTCAGAATCCGCACAACCTGGCCAACGTCTGCCGTCGAGGGAACACTGATGTGAATTTCTCAAAGGCTAAACCGTACCATGTGTAACACAAGAGTTTAATTCCTTTTAGTTTCACTTAAGTTAATTAAACGCTGCCCCACTCTCATTACCGTACACGTCCTTCTCTCCTGTTGGAGGAGGGGGCCCTCCACCTATCAAAGCCAACCTGTCCACCGATGCTTTGCCTCCCCCGCCCCGACCCCCACCTCACGGAATCCACTGTCAATGATCCCTTTCCTTTCCTGTGTTTAACTGCTCCTTTCAACTGGATTCTCCCATCACCATTTTTAAATGCCCAAGTCTCTCGAATTTTCCCCGTAGCTGCTGCCCCAGCTCTCTCCTCCCTATCAGAGCCAAACTTCCCAGAGACTCATCTGCTTGGATCCCTTCACCTCTTCCCACCCTGCCCTGCCCCATTGGCTCTCTAACTCATACCTGACTGGGTCCACCCCATCACCCCACCAACAAACTCTCTCAGGGTCACCAATGACTTCCAGGTCACTGAATCCAATGAGCATTTTAACCCTCTTTTTCCCTGAACTCCCAGGAGCACTGGACACTATAGACCAGGCTTGCTTTTTCCAATAGTCCCTTTTCTTACCTTCTGTGACCCCATATCCTTCTGGATTTCCTCTACTTCTCCTGCTTTTCCCCAGCTTCCTTTGCAGCTGCAGTTTGACCTAACCATCGGACGCTGACCTTGAGCTGTGCCTTTGCATACAGTAGCCTCCGGTGACCTGGGGATGTCTTCTAAGACTATAGCCTCAATGGCCATCCCTGCCAGTGACTCCCAGATCTCAGTTGTTCAACACAGACCTCCCCACTGAGTTCCAGACCTGTTCTTCCATCTGCCTCCTTGACATTTAGATTGGGATATCTCAAAGCTACCTCAAGTTCAATGCCCAAGACTAAGTGGGTGAGTACTGCCCATCCTCTCCCACCCCCAAATATACCCAGGCACTGACTGCCTTCCCCATCTCAGAAAGTGGCACTACCATCCATTTATCTGCATAGCCTAGGAACCTCAAATCTCTGACTCCTTTTGGTGGGCAACATTCATGTCTTATCCACATTCGGGCATTGACGCTGCATTGGCAATGCTTGGCACAGGCAAGGGGCTCTCAAGAAGATTGGGGCAATGAATGCACGCACGTACCCACTCTGTTGCATTTTTCCTCTTTCCCATAGAAAAAGGCAGCCTTCTTTTCTAGTTATATTCCTTCCTTTATCTTTGTCATCATTTATACGTAGTGTCTTTTGGACTGTTCTACTGTCCCAAGCTCCTGGGGTTGCTAACTCCTGTTGCTTGTGCTTGAGAACTCTTCCCCAGGGTGGCCCTCTTCCTTACTGGGTGTGCGATTGTTTTGTTGTGAGCTCTTCTTTGGGAAACACTTTTCCCTGCAGGAATTCTGCATGCCTTGGGTTGAGAAGTATCCCTAAAGGGTGGCTTATGTTTGCTTCTGCTGGGCCCTACAGGGGTTTCACTTGCCTGTGACTAGTTTTTTATGTTACTGTGCGAGCTTAGGATCCCCACACCATGTGGAACAGAGCTAATTGGACCCCATACTTACATAGGGCACAGATTGGATTTCAATTTTTCACCTGAGACGTTTTTCCTTATTCCTAGAGCCTCCAGCAGGGATAAACTTCCACCTTCTTTCCCTGACCCAATGCAGTGAGATTTTTGCTTCCCTCACATAGGGGTAGCCCTAGGCTCTGGCTCTATGCAGGGGGTCACCCAGGCTGTGGGCCCTGTCTTCTGTCCCTGCATGGGTATTAAGAACCCAACTGCCACCCTTTAGGGTTTAGCTCTAGGTCTAGAATGTTCCTGGAAATCAATTCATGAGCTCACTGCTCTGGCTTTCAGTGGTTTCTTCATTTCTGCCATCTAGAGACTTCTTTGCCTTTCTTTGGAATATTGTTATTATGACTTAGGCAGCATGGCAATGTGTCTGTCATGGGGAGGGCACGTAGTTTGGTCCACCGCGTTGGGACTGGACTCCCTGTTCTCTTAGCCTCTGCCTTTTTGCAGCTCAGAGCTCCACACGCAGAGGAACATCTATCGCGGGGATGAGGCTGACTTGACTTCCACCAAAGCGAATCTTCCAGAAACTCGGGTCTGATCCTGTTATATGCCTGCTGACAACTTTTCATTAGCTTCCTGTCACCTGAAGTTTAAAGTCCCCACATTTTACTCAGGAGTTTAAGGGCCTCTATGCGTGAACACCCCTCCTGCTGCTCTCAGCCACATAGGAAGTTCTTCCAGCTCCCTGAATTCACCATACTGTTCTCTATCTTCACGTCTTTGCACATGCTCTTCCTTCCGTGGGAATCCTCCCCCCCTTGAGTGCTGGGGGGCTCATCTACTTATTCTTTAAGATCTGCGGAGCTCAGCAGTCCTTCCCTGTAGTCCTTCTCTTGCTCGCTCATGTTTGCCTCTATTCTGCCCTCCCTAAATGGACTCGACATTATTCATGAGTATGTACCCTACCCTCTGGCTAAGCACGCTCCTGGAAGGCAAGAGCAGCACATTAATTCTCTCTGCATCTGAGTTCTTTTCCTATGCCTTACATACATTATGCATGCAATAACCAGTTGGTGAAAGCTGTTTTGGGAGAATTTAAACTTGGATGCTTGGAGTTCTAGATTGCTGGTAATCCTTATGTTCGGTATCCGAAATGTAATCATTTACCCAGACACCGGGGCTTCCCCATGAGTTGCTGTTATTGCCTCTGGTGATGCCATGAGGCAAAAAAGTACTACCAGCCTACAATTTCTAGAAAACAATGTCAATATCCACCTGACGTCTTCTGCCAAACCCGAGGAGCTACTGGTTGGCTTTGGCCATTGGCCGCATCGGTCCTCCTCCCGGCTTTACTCTGTTGTGTCTCACCTTGCAAGTGGGTCAGCCACAGAGGCTGGTTGTGGTGCTCTGAGGCGATAGACAGGGTGTTGAGGGCCACGACCAGGATCACCAGCCAATAGAAAACTTTGGACTTGATCACATCATGGCACTTCCAGCGAAAGATGCGGTTCCACTGCCTCCAGTGGCGGCTGGGAGAGGAGACACGGGAGGATGGAGGCAAAGAGCTGCTTTCCTCTGAGCTCCCACCTTTCTGGGATTGCTTTCAGACAGACTCCAGCCACACTTCTTCTGATTGCCCACTCTCTCCTTCGGCCACACAGGAGACGCTTAGGGCATCAGCTGCGGGGCCAGACTGATTTAAAATCTTGCCTCTTACTAAGCGAAGTTCTTCCTCTTTCAAAGGAGAATAATAACAATGCCAGCCTCAGAGGGAATTAGAGATAATGCTAACACAATGTTTAGCACAGTGCCCGCCATACGACAGGGGATCCCCACACTGTAATTTTAATTAAAGCACACTGGGAGGCCCCATTTCACTCATTATAAAAGCCATTCTGTAATGGATTAATCGTATCTGGTGTTGGTGAGGGTGTGTGGAAAGGGCACTGTCACAGTCACGGCAGTCTTTTTGGAGAACCATTGGGCAGCATTGACCACGGTTTAAATTATATTCGCTTTGACCCAGCAATTCCATTTCTAGGAATCTGCCTGGTGGAAATGTTCCTATTTATCCACAACGGTTTCTACAGCCCTGTTTGTGTTGCCAAAACCTGCAACGATTAATATTTTATGGCATATTCAGACTGTGGAATACTTCACACCCAAAGATATACCAAAAAAGGTGTGTGAGCCATCCAGCCATGGAAAAGGCATGGAGGAAACTTAAAGGTCTATCAGTAAGTGAAAGAAGCCAGTCTGAAAAGGCCATATACTATATGATTCTAAATATACGACGTTCTGGAAAAGGCAAAACTATGGAAACGATAACAAGATCCGTCGTTAGTTGCTGGGTCGGGGGAGGAGGGAAGAGTAGGCGGAGCACAGAGGATATTTAGGGCAGTGAAAATACTCTGAATGATGTTAAAATGATGAATCCATGTCATTGTACATTTGCCCAAACCCACAGAGTGGGTGGCACCAAAAGTGAGCCCCAACGTAAACCACAGCTCTCTGGTGGGAGACGTTGGTTAATGGGTTGTGCATGTGTGGTGGCCGGAGGATATGAGAAATCTCTGTACCTTCTGTTCAATTTTGCCATGAACTTAAAACTGTTCTAAAAAAAATTAAAGTCTTAAAAAAAAGATATGTGTGTATGTATAAAATTGCCCTAAATAGATCATTTTAAGTTGAAAATAAGTTACTAGATATTATGTATATTATATTCATTTATTCATCCAATATTTGGCAATACCTCCTATAGGCTGGGTACTGTTCTAGGCTCTGTAGTGACAGCAGTTAACATAAAGAACCCTATCATGTAAAAAGCCAAACAAAACAAAAAACCTGGTGTGTGTGTGTGTGTGTGTGTGTGTGTGTAAGAGAGATAAAAGCATAGCAAAGGTCTTGGAGGGATACACATCTGTTACCATGGCTACCTCTTTGAAGGGTAGTGGGGACCTTCATCTTTTCTTTGATGTATTTCTCTACTGTTTGATCTTTCAAAATCACAAGGATGTATGAACTTGTAAGAGGAAGCAGCCAACCAAACACACACATCTTCCTCCTGAGACAAAGGCACTCGAGCCTGGAGCGTCCCCTTGTCTGCAGACTCCTGGGGCGGCCAGCCTCCTTCCTGCAAAGCTCTCGGTGCTACCTCTTTGCAAGTCACACCGTCCCTTTTCCCAAGCAGAGCTTTCCAGGACTAATTACCCCACTCTGATCAGACGGTAGCGGCCAAATTCTCTCCTTGCCTCCTGGCAGGCTCCCACTTTCTTCCCGACCGAGGTATATCTAATTAGGTCATCTGCCGAGTGCCCTGTGGTTGCACTAAGGGACGGGAACATGACTCTAAAGCCCAGTAAATGGGGAGCAGTAAATGGGTTCTAACTCCATATCTCTGGGAGTTCTGATGCTAGGAAGACTGAGGAGAAGGGGGGATACTCACACGAACTGGATGATTTTGTTCAGGCCCTCGATTTCATACAGGCTCTCTGTGTCGGAGCCTCCTTCATCCAAAGACAGCTTCCCTGGGAACAGGAGAGAAAGAGTGGACCAGTCTTTCCGGGCCCCTCTGGGCTGGACACACCTAGGCTGAGCACATCTGGGGAAGCGGCCATTGACTGGAGACACCTGTGGCATCTAGGCGGGCCTGGGTGCCTGTGCGCTCCCGGCCCAAGAAAGAGCCCACACCTGCGGGGGGGTGGTTATGGACCGGCGGCATGGACTTCGCACTCTGGGAAGCGCCCCGGGCACACCTGGGACAAGTCGCTCACCCTCTAAGGGCCTGAGTTTTCTTACCTGCAAGATGGCAACGTTATACCTGCTCTGGGGGCCTCCCAGGCAGCAGGTTACCTGACGCAGTGCTCCCAACGGAGGCTGACCGCGAGGGGCAGCTCAGGGGTGGGGAGGGCCTGCCGACCATGCCTTTGGGCCCGAACCTTCTCTCAAGTCCTCAACGTCCATGACCTCGCCCTGCGTGATCCAGCTCATGTAGCCTCGGAGGTCCTCCTCCAGCTGCTGCTTCTCCCGGAGCTTCTGGAAGGTTCCCCTGGACTTGGCCTTCTCCCGCTCCTTAGTGAATTCGCTGCCGTGGAACAGGGGAGACGGGGGAGGGAGGAGAAAAAAGAACGGGTGTGGGGGAGGACTGCGCTTCCCCAGGACAGAGAGAGCACATTCTGTCGCGGGGTCCGTCCCTGCCTTCTGGGCCAGGTGCCCTTCCAGGTGACGGAGGGGCAGCTCCTCTCACACCCCTTCGCCGTCCCCACCATGTGGCCTGCCTTTCTCATGGCTCTCTGCTCCTCCCATCTGATATTTCATCCTACCTCGTCTTGGGGTTACCTTGGTTATTAGGGGTTAACAACGTGACAGCCTATTGCCCTCACAGAATCAGCCACAGATCCTCAGAGTTTCCACGTTGCCCTGACCTTGCAGCTACCTGAGAAATGTAGCTGTGCTTACAGACCTAAGGCCTGGAGGGGATTCTCCTGAGGCTAGAAGAAACCAGGTGGCAGCACAGGAAGGAAGGGACCTGAGGGCCAGCGAGGGGTCTTCAGACCAGCAGAGGCAGCCCTCGGCCACTCAGCAGGGTGAAGGAGGGGAGCACAGTCATGGGCTTGTGACATGAGCGCCTCAGCTCTCAGTACTGGCTCCTGGGGTGGGGGGCAGGGCCCCTGTAGCTTTTCGTGCTATGGATCCTTGCATAGTCCCATGAAACCTACGGGTCCCTCCTCAGAATCATGTCGTAAAATACACAAAATAAGACCATCTCATCACAAAGGAATCGATTATATTAAAATACAGTTACTGAAATATAAAGAAATTGTGATAAAATACCACGTATGTTTTTAACTCATTAACTAGCAAGGTCTAGTTGCCGACCTAACAACTATTATAGTTTCAAAGTAGTCATGAATGTAGGCACCATTTGCAACAATTGTAATGGGACCTGTGGTTTCTACTGGGACAAGTCATAGTCAGAGCTAATACCACTACCGTGGCATGGTGTCTCCACACCTGATGCAAGGAAACACGAAACTTCAATTAGAGTTCATAAAAAAGAAAGATAAATTTTTCTTATTAAAGTTCATGGACCCCCTGAATTCTGTCTACACAATGCCTGGAGGGAAGCTTCTGGGGTGGGGTGATGGCAACGGGGAAGGGAGCGGACAGTCACTTCTAGACTGTCCACTGTGGCTCCGGTGGAGCTGTCACCGAGAGAACCTCTCTCATTAATAATGACTGTTGGTACTTAGCGCTCCAAATGTGCTGGATTCCATTCTAAGTACTTTATATGTATTAACTCATTTAATCTCCCAACGACACTATGAATTTATTCCCATTTGACAGATGTGGACCCGGAGGCACAGAGAGATTAGGTAATTAGGCAAAGGTCACACAGCCACCAAGCGGCAGTGCAAGGACATAAGCTTGGGCGGTCTAGCTCCAGAGTCTGTGTGCCTCACCTGAAGGCTACACTGACTCCTAACACCAAGCATCAGCTCGTGCACATCCGGGGGCAGGAGGCTGGGATCGCGGGGGCTTCACTCAGAGGGAGTGTGGACGCAGAGGGACAGAGGAAGGAAGGATGGGAGAAGGCTTGAGGAGAAGGGAGAAAAATTAAAAATTAAGGGGCTCCTACCTTTATCTTCTATATCTCCCTTGCTAACCCGGGAGCGTGCTTTGGCAACAGGGAGAAGCAAAGGTTCTAATCCACGTCTCCCTGCCTTGTTCCTCCTCCTCGTCTTGCTCTTCTTCCTTCTCTACCCCCTACTCTCCTTCTCCCTCTGGCTCTTTTCCTTCTTCTCTCCTCTCCTCCCCCTCCTCCCACCCCAGCTGCCCCTTCTCCCTCCCACCCTCCATCCCTCTTTTCCTCTTCCCTTCTTCCCTCTTCTCCCAGCTGCCTGTGAGCTTCCTTACCCACTCAGGACACCCAGCACCAGGTTGAGAATGAAGAAGGATCCCAGCAGAATGAGGGTGACAAAATAGATCCAGGGCCACTCGTTCCCGATGGCATCATTGACCTGGTCCAGACAGAAGTGTGAGTCCCATCCACTGACCTGAGGGCTTAGGTCCCCTTCTGGACTCAGGGCGCTCATGCTCTACTTGGCCCTGGGGGAGAAGGGGAGAGGCCATCTGGGCCCAGTGAGGGGACCTTCTCTCCCCCCCTCTGAAGACTCAGGACCTGGAGTTAGAAGGACTTCTCAAAAGTAGCCTTGCTGATGTCCATTTGGCCCAGACACGACTGACCCATTTCCCCCTCCAACCATCCACCTCCCTGGCGGGAGTCTCTCAGACACTCTCTCTCCAGTTGGTTTCTTTACAGCTAAGATTTTTCAAAGCAGAAGAAACACAAAAAAGTCTCGGACTGAGCTTGGCCAGCTCCTTCATGAACGAGCTCTGTGACCCTAGACAAGTCAACTAACATCTCTGAGCATTATCCCGTCTGTCCACAGGGATGATGATACATGCTCGCCCCTCATAGACTTGTAGTAGAGGTGAAATAACTCATGTGACAGGCCTTTGACATGTTTGATAATTTGCTCCCATAATAAGAGCTTACAAGAATTATTCGTACTAATCCTTTCTATTTGCAAAGCATCTGACAGTTTGACAACATTTCCTTCAACAGGCAGGGTCACGTTGTGGTTAAGAGTTCTGGGATCGGAGCCAGATGGATGAGAGTTCAATTCTTGGATCTATTGCTCACTGGCTCCATAACTGCAGGCACGTTACTGAATCTCTCTGAGCCTCAGTTTACTCATCTGTAAAGTGGGAACAATGCCTTCCATGGTTGGAGGATTAAATAAGAAATGCAACCTAGCTCTGGATAATAGCAAACAAATAATATATTCCAACAAGAAAACTAAAACAGCATTGACCATGTTGCTGGCACTGTTGTAATTCAGTTTATCTGCCTAGTAACCATCATAACTACCCTATGATGTAGGTAGTATTTTTATTTTCTAGAGGAGGAAACTGATACCTAATAATATTGATATCGGAAAATAGCCTTGCCCAGGGGCAAAAAGAAACTCAAAGGACCCTTCATCCCTCAGGAAATCTGAGATTCTAGTTCATCAGGAATGAGGCACTCGTGGGCAGCCTTTGGGAAAAGTTAGAAATCGAGACCAGAACCCATGGATTCCTGGTTTCCATTCCTCACCCCCTTCTTAGGTCCTGCACAGACAGGTTGTACCTTGGGGACTGCTGCTGGGACACACACACACACCTAGGGACAAGAAGGGGGCCATGCCCCCTGTGTAGGCTTCCCAGGGAGGGGTGAGAAGGAGCAGAGGACACCATCAGGCCCCACCCCCTCCCCTGGTGAGCCTGTGGATGAAGGGCGGGGGCTCTGCCTCCGCGGGGCCGACCCACCCAGTAGAGGACATCGGTCCACCCCTCCATGGTGATGCACTGATACACGGTGAGCATGGAGAAGCCGAAGTTGTCAAAGTGGGTGATGCCATGGTTGGGCCCCGGCCAGCCGCCCCGACACTCGCTGCCATTGATGGTGCATGGGCGCCCCGAGCCCGTCCTGGCACAGGGTGAGGGCTTCTCATTCTCCACGGTGGCCACGATATCTGGAGGCAGAAGGCAGTGCGAGCATCAGATAAGAGGCGTAGGTGGACAAGAATGAGAGAAGAGTAGTCTGCAATCACTGAGGAATACGTCTAGAACACACTCAGCTGGAAGCGCGAAGGAGTGCTCCCCGGGGAGCATATGGCGCTGGAGGAGGACTGCTTGGGGCCACGGGCTGGCAGCGGGTATCTACATGCTGGTAGATGCCAGCAGGGATGGTATCTCAGGCCCCAGGGGCTCATCAGAGGCTCGGCTTCGAGGATTGCTTTCCTAGGAAGTGCCACCTATTACGTTCGCAGGCGTAAGGTGAACGCCATGTCTACCCACAGAGCTTTAAAAAAGGAGGCAGCTGTGTGGCTGGGGTGGAGGTGTGGGGTGGGGCCACCATGTTCTGACTTGAGTTCTTTCTGGGAGCTGACATGGAGATGTCCCAGTGGGACTGAGATGAGCTGCACGAGACATGAAGCTCTAGGGGTGGGGGTTGGCTCTTAGCAGCCGTTCCCAACAGGCTGCCGTCCCCTCCGTGTCCCTGGAGGGTGCTCTTCTTGTCTCTAAAATCCTTCAGTTTGGATGACATCCCTGGATCCCCTTTTATCTCAGGATGTTTTAGTCTCCTATTGTGATCAGAGATTCAATTAGCTCATCAGGGCTGGAATGCCCGACCTTACCCATATTGACCATGTTGGCTCGGTCTTCTGGAGATGGGAGAGGAGAACATTGATGAGTTCTGAGCTCTGAGTGGGTCCTTGACCCCTCAAGTCAGGCAGCTCCCATCCCAGAAAGGTTCTTGAGCACTGCTGGCCAGCGCTGGTCAAAAACTCATGAGAACACCAGATGAGACCTCCAAGTTTGGTTTGAAGGTTGTAATAGAAAGCCTCCTCCTCTCCGCCTGGATAATGCTCATTATAGGACATTGATTGTTACAGGAACAGGAAGAGGCTGAACTGGGAGGGGACTAGGAATGGAACCACCAAAAGCTCTATCAGAGTTCACCGTCTTGACTTGCATTTGGACCTTGTGCTGCCTGTCCCTTTGTCAGTGGGCCTGGGGAATGAGGAGTCTCTTGAGACACTGTAGGTCTTGGCGGTCTTGTCCATCCTGGGCTATTCTGGTGAGTTAGATTCTGCGCTTTTGGTGGGAGGGATTGTCCTAATAGAAGTCACCTCTTTCTTGTGCCGCGTTCAGTTCCTGTAGACCCTGGTAGAAGCTAGGCTCCGACCAAGACAGACAGACACTGCCAGCACTGAGTCTTGGAGAGTGGGACCCACACTGTTTCAGGGACAGGAAGCCTGATGCAGGACTCAATCCCAGGACCCTGGGATCATGACCTGAGCCTAAGGCAGATGTTTAACTGACTGAGCCACCCAGGCGCCCCAGGTCAAAATTATTCTTATAAGAATGCCAAGACATTATTTCATCTCCCTATCTTTCAATGAATGCAGAGTGGAGTTTTCTCTACATGACGTGTGATTTCACAACAGACTGAACACAGAAGTAGCTGTGAGAATCCAGGAGATTCTTTTAAGCCAAGGCATTAAAGAGTTTTAGACAAGATGTAAGACAGGACCTTTCTTCTCACTAAATGTTCTTGGTTTGGGAAAATATAGTTATTTTTCATAAGATATATATGTTCATAAGTAATGGGCTTATCACTGTTCTTTTAAAATGATCACTAAATTAATATTATGACATTTTCCTCAGTTTTCTTATCTATGAATATCAATGCATATCAATGCATAAAATCCATATCAACAAAAGCTCTTTGGGGTCCTTAATAATTTTTACGAGCAGAAAGAGTCCTGGGGCAAACAGTTTGGGAACGGCTGGTTTGGAAGCCTTGGCTCAAGTTCATTCGGGCCTCAAGATATGCTATCTCTGATGACCCTCTGATGGCCCTTTGGCTCTTGGGTGCTTCCTTGAGATCTCCTGTAAACACGGCTCTGCGGGCCCTGCTCTGAGGGGCTGCTCAGATTAAAGCTAAAACAATGGCTGCAAAGAAAAGTACGAATAGAAACTCAGGCTTGTCCTGAGCCTGCATCTCAATCCACAGCTGGCCCAGAAAGCCCAAAGCTACCACACTGAGCTGGGGTGGGAGTGCGTTGGAGCACGCTGTGGCCCAGGCTTCAGCCCACTTGCCTGATCACTGACCCTGTCCTTCCTCCAATTTCCCTTGTCCATTCCTCAGGTTAACAGGTGTGGGAATCAATAACCTAGTTCCTAGTTCTTCATGGCTGAGGTGGCTATCCCTTCTGAGTTGCCCTAGGGCTACTCCCACCTCCCCAGTCCCCTGGGAGCTCACCCGTCCCGATAAAGTAGCAGGTCTTATGCATCTTGCCCTTGAAGAGCTCCAGCCCGATGATGGCATAGATGGTGACCATAAAGAGGACGAGCAGGGCGATGTGGAACAGGGGCAGCATGGCCTTGAAGATGGAGTTGAGGACCACCTGCAGGCCTGCAGAGGGTGAGCAGGGAGGAGAAACGGGGGCTCATCTCCCCTCTTGGGCTCCTGGCCCTCCCTCTCTCTATATTCTGGGAAGCCTCTGGGACACCAAGGTGGGGGGGGACCCAGAGCCGGGCAAGGGAACGGGTTGGGAGAGGAGGAAGGGCGTCCGCAGGGGCACTGGCACCCACTCGGCACCCCTGACACCAGCCGGAGGGGTCTGAGCACGCGGAAGGCTCTCAGGGCCTTGACATCCAGACCAGCCCCTTTGCTGCTCATCGGGGCTGTGTTGCTTTGGATGACGTTAACCTGTTCCAGAATCACGGTGAAAACCCTAGAGCGGAGAAGAGGGAGAGAAGAAGGTCCTGTAGTCAGATAAGCCCCTGTTCCATTGCTCTGAGACCCTGTGTCCCATCTGTGCTCAGGGGATCTGCGGAAAGGCCTAAGGGAGATGTGACAACACTCATCAACCGCTAACCGGGATCTGGGGATGCCTGTCTGGAAAATTTTATTAGAAAACATTCTGAGGCCAGGAAAAGAGTACGGGATCCTTCTGGGATGCCTACTCGGGCGCCGAAGGGGGTTGAGGTCCATGGGCCACAGGCACTCACGGTCCCCGGCCTGGGAGCTGAGTGCACCCCACGGTGGGCTAAAGGTCAGAAGCAGCAGTGCCCTCCGCGGGGACCCAGAGGAGAAAGCCAGAAGCTAGGTCTCCCCGGGAGCGTTCCCCACGTTGCGCTTCTGGACAATGCCCTTTGCTTTTCTTCCCTGCTTGTCTGCTCCTCCTCTCAATTTACTCAAAATCTCGTTATCCTTTGAAGTCCATCTCCGACCCTTCTTTATGAATCCTCCCTTTGACAACGAACCCCCGGGGATACTCTGCCGTGTCGAACAATGGCGCACTGTGTGGTATTGTTTTCCGACACTCTATTATTCTGTGCACGTCTGTCTTGGCCTCCCACCAAGGCAGCTCGTTAAGAGTGGAGGCTGATGCACGGAATTCTGTGTTCCCCAGGGTGCCTAACGCAGCACAGCGCAATTAGCAAATAATCAACATCACTTTATTGACTCGAAAGGCAGCGTCGTGGTTAAATAACAGCCTCTGGAGCCAAGATCGTCTTGGTTTGCATCCTGGCACTGCCACTGGCCAGCTCTGTGACCGTGGGCCGGTTGCTTGACCTCTCTGAGCCTTAGCCTCCTTAAATGGGAAACCTGAGATGCTCGAAGACCCTAAATGAGATGTTACATGTCAAACACATGGTAAAGGCTTGATAAATGCTCCTGTTACAATGGGGGTTGTTACGTATGGACTGAATGGGGTCCCCCTCTAATTCATATGTTGAAGCCCTACCCCTCAGTACCTCAGAATGCGGCTCTATTTGGAGACAGGGCCTTTTTAAAGAGTTAAGTTAAATGAGGCTGTGAGGGTTGACCCCAATCTAGTCTCACTGGTGTTGTTGGAAGAAGAGGAAATCTGGACACATAAAGAGGCCCCCGGGGGAGCGTGCACAGAGAGGAAAGACCACGTGTTCCCAGGGAGGAGGGGGCCATCCACAGTCCCAGGCCACAGGAGAAACCAAACCTGGTAACACCTTCATCTCCAACCTCCAGCCTCCAGAACCGTGAGAAAACAAATAGCTGTTGTGTGAGGCACCCACCAACCGCCCCCCCCTGTCTGTGGGACTTTGTCATGGCCGCCCTAGCCGACATGTACAGGTTGCTAAATGTCCATCTTTGGAACCCAAATAACAGGTACTTAGTATACAACCATGGAAGAAATGAATAGATGATAAAGGTTGAGAAATTATAAATACCCAGAAACTGCTGACACCATGTACATCATTTCCAGTTGTGCGAGATGCGAGAATAAAGGAACGTAGAGTGCCTAGCTGGGTAAGGGGTGTATGAGCTGGTGGGGCCATGCTTCACCCTCTCAAAACACTGGCCGCATCTCTGCTAGGGCTGGCCCTTCCAGAGGCTGCCCCATGGCACAGTGCTGGGGTTCCATCCTGCCTCTGGGATGCTGGTGGTGGTGGGCACGGTGGCCTCAGAGAGCCCCCCGACCTAAAACCCCACCCCCCCCACACTGAGGCCTCACCCCAGGAAGACAATGATGAAGTCTAGCACATTCCAGCCGCTGCGCAGATAGGCATCCTGGTGGAATAGGAAGCCGTAGGCAATGATCTTCATGGCGGCTTCAATCGAGAAAACAATGAGGAAGAAATACTCCAGTTTCTCCTGTGGAAGCAAACAGAGTCCCAGCACTCTTCTGTGCATCCTGAATGTGCCCTTGAGCCACCCTGACTCTTCCCCTCCAGGCATACGGTTCCTCAGATGCCCTGGCCTCAGGACATTTGCCTCTGCCTGGAATTCCTCAACCCCCACCCCCCACATCACCACCATACATCCTCACACTGCCAGCTCCCTCCCTTCCTATAGGTCTTTACTCAAGAGTCATCCCTCACCCTGGCCTTCCCTGGACAACAGGTACCTCTGACATTTTCTGTTCCTCTTGTCTGTTTTAGTTTGTCTTCTTAGCACTTTTTCCTAGCTAAAAATACCCTCTATATTTTTATCTTGTTCATTTCCTATCTCACCCACTTGAATACAACTCCATAAAGCGTGAGGGTTTTTGTTCATTTCTTTCATTACACTTCTTCCTGGGCCTAGAATTGGAGGAATAAACGGATGGTCTGGACAGCCCTTAAAGGGAAGACCTCCAGGCAGTTTCTGGTTTGGGCATCTTTCTTCTCGCACCATCCTGAGGACCGATGGTGGGCACGGCAGCGGCGGGGGCGGGGGCGCGTTTCTCAGGACCCCAGACGGCCCTCCCTGGTGGATCCTACCAGGGTCTGACCTTTAACTGATTTTTCTGTAACCTCCCCTGCATGTCCTGCCGCCCCACACCAGCTGTCTGAGGGCGGCCACTTAAAGGGCACCCCCGCTGTCACTTAGGGTGAGGGGAACGGGCACGCTGGGTAGGAAGGGGGCCCTGGGGGTAAGAGGGGGGGATTTGAGTTCAGGCCGCCCTCCAAAAGACCTTGCTGACCGCTCCGGGTTCTGCTCCTGGAGCCCGATCCTCTGATCCTCTCAGTGACCCCATCCTGGGCCCAGGCACCCGTCCCCCTCCTCGGGGCCCAGGAGAGCTATTTCTAAATGAGAAGACAGAGTCGCTTCTGCCAAGACTCCGGGCTGAAGCTGCTCTCCTTGCAGCCGTCCAAACCCTGGTCTGGGGGCTTCCAAGAGCCCTGTGCCCCACCCCTCCGGGGCTCCGCAGACAAGCACAGTCTTCCGAGGGGGTGTCCACACAGCCCGCTGCTGGTGGGACCGGCAGCACAGCATGGCCCCAGGAGGCATGTAGAGAGAAGCTGGCTGGCCCTCTGGAGCTGACCAGCGAGGGGGGCTGTGCCTCACCCCAAGCCTGCTCTTACCATCAGTCACCAACACCCACCCTCAGGAAAGCACTCCCCCCACCAGGGCCTCTCCATCAGCACACTATGGAGGCATAACTCATACTATGAATTCACAGTTCCTTCCTTCTGGATGGAGCCAAGTCAGGAAACAGGCCCCTCTATTAATGATTTGGAAGAGAATTTATTTTTACTTCCAAATGGTAAGTGTGAGAAGCAAGGGAAGAGGTCGCTGAATGGCCCGTTGGTATGGATATGGTCCTAGAAGCCTCCCACCTTGTCATTCAGAGATTTTTCCTGAGAGTGTAATTTCCCCTTCCATAGAGAGAGAAAAACTGAGGCACAAAGGGACTGAGCCTACTTTCCTTAACCTCACCCCTAATTCCTCCCACCAGTTTGTAATCCCAAAGCTTCCTTTTCCTTCCAGAGAATGTATGTTTAAATGCAAACCATGCCATTCTACTAGCGGCCCTGTTTTGCTTTACTTTTTTGTTTTAAGATTTATTTATTTATTTGTGAGAGAGAGAAAGTGAGCATGAGCAGGGTGCGGGGCAGAGGGAGAGGGAGAGAATCCTCAAGCTGACTCCCCACTGAGTGAGGAGCCTGCCTGCCATGGGGCTCAATCGCAAGACCCCAAGATCATGACCTGAGCCAAAGCCAAGAGTCGGACGCTTGAACGACTGAGCCGCCCAGGTGCCCCAATGGGCTCTTTATAGGAATTGTGTTTAACAGAACATGAGGTGGGAATCATGGGCCACCTCGCTCCCTGAAGAGCAGCAAAGGGCAGTCTGGGCAGCTCCCTGCTGAGGTGAAGTGGGGGGCGAGCATGCAGGGGCTCCTCGGAATGGGCTGGGTCCTTCCGTTCCTGTGCCGGGCAGGCTTCCTGGGAGTCAGGCACGCTGGCAAGGGAAGGGCGTAGGGAGGAGGGTGAAGTCAAGTCAGCATTTACATTTTTAAGTGGCTGCAGCCCCAGGGGCAAGACAGTTGAAGTGGGGTTGAGGGGAGGGAAAACAGGGCCCAAAATAGGCCAAGTGCTCACAGGCTGGGCGGCCAGCCACGTCCACGGGAGAGCCGCCCGCACCTGCCACTGCCTGTCCAGCCGCCGCCAGACCCTGAGGCCGCTGGTCGAGGGCCGCGGGCCTCACATGGGATCACTCAGCTTCCACAGCCTGTTGGCTCCGAGGCGCAGCTCTCCCTACGGCAGCCCCCGGCCCGGTCCTGGAGCGCCTGGGCCTCTAAGGTGCTTCCACAGGAGCCCCGTGTGTGCACGTAACCGGCGCTCAGCCAGGAGGAGACGCAGGCAGGATATGTCCCTTCTTGAGTTTTGGGACAATGCTGTCCGTGTCACACTGGGTTGCCCCATGGCCCCGCCAGCAGGGGCTCAGTCTCACAGAGGAGTGATGCACATTCCAGCCCCCGATATTTATTCAATGCCGGATGGGAGGCAGCAGGCAAGGCCCCGCTTGCTTTCCCTAAGATCAAAGTCATCGACCTTCCCTAAACCCCCCAGGCCCCTTCAGCACCCCCTTGAGAGGCCGCCGTCGCAGGGGGGAGGCAGCAGGATGCAGCATACAGTTTCCCATCAGCTCCATTCCTGTGGACAAGTTCCCAACCACTGTGAATCTCGGCTTCCTCACTCGTAAAACTGAGATGAGCCCACTACCCGGGAGGGTCACTGTGAGGGATAAACGGCATCCTGCAGGGAAGGGCCTACAATGGCCTCACATGTTCCAAATACTCAGCAAATCACAGCTATTCTGATGAGAGACCTGGGCCCCTCGTGGACGTCTGTTCTCTGCGTCCACCCTGTTCTCGAGGTTTCCGCAGAACTGTTGTCTGAGGTCACGTCTGCGGGTGGCTCACCCGGTCTTGGCTCTGTCCTACCTTGAATTCAACATGCTTAAAGCTGAGCTCCTCGTGCCCCTGACTGAACTTGCTCTCCCTCCTTTGTCCCTGTCTCAGCCAACGGCACCGAGTTGCCCAAGCCAGGAACCCAGGGTCCTTCTGGGCCCTTCCCATCACGTTCCCCTGGATTCTAACGCCCACCAAGTCCAGACCTTTTATTCCCTGATTATTCTGGATCCACCTCCTCCCTGCTCCTGCACAACTCTGGTCTTGCTTGCTCTCCCAGCTTGCCCAGTCTGCTTCCCTCTGCCACCCTGGTCCCCTCTCTACAGAGATCTGACCAGCCACCGGCCTGCACTCTCCAACAGCCCCAGACTGCTTCCCAGAAAAAATCCAAATGCATTCCCGTGGCACTCAAGGCACTCTATGACACGACCCCTGCTGACTCCCTGGCTCACCCGTGGCCTGCTGGCTCCCCACTAGTCACGTGGAATGACGTTCAGGTCCCCTAGCTCTCCCCAGCTTCCGTGGCTTTGCTTACGGCAGCCCCTCACCTGCGGCCTGTCACCCAAGCAAGGCCTGTGATCTAAGAAGGTCGTTCTGACCCCGCACAAGGACAATAAGTCCTGGGTATCCTCACCTCCCCTGTGACACTATGCTGTTCTTCACTGCCTTTCACCAAACCGCAGCCCTCTTGAGACTGTGTGTGTTCTCCACTGTGGATTCTCCATGGTTTTTCTGCTGTGTAGACCGGAGAGATGTCCTTTTCCCCCTCAGGAGTAGTATTCAGGTATGGGGGCGAGGATTTCCCTGCACAGAAGGGAGTCTCTGGTGGTGGTGGGTGGGGGAGGTTTTGGGGTTGGACCCCCACCCCCACCGGGGTTTCTGATTTCCTGCCCCTACAAGTCTGTGCTCCCCCCTGCCCAGCTGAAAATGTGCTGAGCTCAGGGCTTTACCCCTGCTGTTCCCTGCCCAAAATGTTCTTCCCAGATAACCTCTTGACTTTCTGTCCTCTTTCTTTTGGATCCTAATTCGAATGCCACCGTATCACCGAGGTGCACCTGATGCCCCCCGCCCCCGCCCCTCTCTATCTCCTTATCCTGCTCTGTTTTCCTTTTTAGCAGGGATCATCACATAGTGCACCATATAACTCTTTCTTTTAACTCTTTCCCTCGGCCTGAATAGACGTTCCATGAGAGCAGGGCCTTGGCTTTGTCCACTGCTGAGTCACCTGCATCTAGAACAGTACCCACCACACCAATCTTTGTGATCACAGGAATGAGCCAGTGTCCTTAGTGCACTGTTTCTCCAGGTCCGGGCTGGAGACCGGGGCTGTCCACAAATGGCTGGTTTCGTGGAGACAAGTCCAGCCGCGGAGAACAAACACTTGGAAATCGTTACAGCCCTTCTCCCCAACCTCCCAGCGCATGGGCAGACTATAGGCTCAGTTTGGACTGGGTGAGTCTCACAGGGCGTGCTGTGAGGTGGTCCCACGAAGCAGGACCCCCTGCCAGTCCACAGTGGACTGCAAACTGGAAGCAACAAATGGGGTCTTTCCCCACAAATCGTCTGAGAATTTCTGCTCTAGAGCAAACCGTGCTGCCTGGCACAGAGCAAGTGCTCAAGAAATGTTTGTTGAATGAATGAAAAAAAAAACAATAAAAAATCATCGTTTCTTCTGCAGCATAATTTAAAGAGAGGTGCTGATATTGCATTTATAATGAGAAATACATATTTGGTCTTTATCCCTGTTAATGGCACAGAGCTTCTAAAGCACTTGGAATTTCCTAAGTGATGAGAATGACAAAGGGGTCTTTTGTTATGTTGACCTGTGGAACTCACCTAAGGTTGGGGACTGGTCACCAGAAGAGCCAACCATGTAATTAGAAGGTTGGAACTTTCAGTCCCACCCCTTCACCTCCAGGGAGGGGAAAGGGGCTAAAGGTTGAATCCATCACCAATGGGCAATGATTTAATCCATCGTGCCTATGTCATAAAGTCTCCACAAAAACCCGGAAGGACAGGGTTCAGAGAATTTCTGGGTTGGTGAACAATGGAGATGCAGGGAGAGTGGAGCCCTCAGGAAGCATGGAAGCTTCATGCCCTTTTCCCCCATACCCTGAGGGCAAGGTATACATCTCTTCCATCTGCCTGTTCCTGAGTTACATCCTTTTATGAGCCAGTGATCTAGTAGGTAAAATGTTGCTCTGAGTTCTGTGAGCCACTCTAGCAAATGAATCAAACTGAAGGAGAGGGTCATCGGAACCTCCCATCCACAGCCTGTCAGTCAGAAGCACAGATAACAACCTGGACTTGCTGTTGGCTTCTGAAGTTGGGGGCGGTGGTGTCTATCTTGTAGGATGAGCCCTTAACCTGTGAGATCTGATGTTCCATCCAGGGAGACAGCGTCAGAATTTATTCGAATTGTCGGACACCCAGCTGGCGTGAAAGCGTTGCTCGGTGGTGCGGGGAGACCCCCCATATGCGTGTTGGGATTGGGTGCAGAGTCAATACAGGTGTGGCTCTGGGGTCTCTGTTTCTCAGAAGGGGCACTACACCCCAGGCTCTGAAACAGGGAGATACCTCTGACCCCCTGACCCTCCCGACCCCCTGGCAGGACTGTGAGCCAGTCTGACTTCATGAGATGAGCTTTCTTATCAGCTTCTTTCAAGGGCCTTCATTGCCACATGTCCCTTTCAGGAAGTTCTCGTCTCTCCACAGACAGACCTCTAACAGGGGCTTCCAGGTGCCCCTCTTGGCCAGAGGTAGGGCTGGCGTATGGCTCTGACCCACGGGCCTCACACCTGCTCCTGGGGGCGTTGGGGCTGAAAAAGGCAGAGCTCAGACTGCACTCCCCTCACCCTCCCACTGCCTCTATTTTCAGGCTGTCTTGCAGCCATAAGGGTCAGCCAGTCGTGCCACGGGGACTTCTCCTCCCCCTGGCATGTAGTGGGCGTTGAGGGAGGATGGTGGGAGCTGGCTGGTCCCTGTCTGGGACCACAGAGGCAGCTGTTACCACACCCTCTTCCTCCTCATCCCCACCCCAACACTGGGGTTGCAGGAAGACCGGCCTGGACTCCAGTCTCCCAGGCCCCCGGCGGCCCACTTGGAGGGCTCAGAAAGAACTATAACAGCCTAGAGCAGGGCTGACAGAGGAGCCAGAATGGCCCAGTCAAAGGGCTCCCTGGCAAGGAGGCCTGCCACCGCTCTGCCCTCCCCATCCGCTGGGCCTGAGTCTCCTTCCTTCGGGTCAACCCTTGTGATCTGCTGGGATTCGAACCCGAACCCTCGTGGCGGGAGGGCACTCCTTCATATTGGCTGTTAACTCTTTAAGGCACATCTGCTTCAAGGAGCCAAAGTGAGTTTGGCTGAGCGAGAGGGTGCCCAGGGTGCTTGGAGAGGGCTCAGACTCGTGGGGCCGGGCTCCGTACGGGCATCCCCACACAGCCCGTCACGTTTACGGGCCTCACAGCCAGTGTTCGAAGCAGGCTGCCTGGGTGCTGCTACTGTCAGATACTTTCATAACATTAATGACTGTTTTCCTCCTGGACTCGTCCCCTTTCTTGGTGCCTTAGCAGACAGCAGTGCTGGGTCTCCTGCCTCAGAGAGGTTTGTGCCAGGGCCCCAGGCCTTTGCTTTCTAAAGCCTGAACCCACCATTGCCGAAAAAGGTTGAAGAGAGAGGGCTGTCTCACAGGCAAAACAGATTCCCCTAGGGTTGAGAAGCCTCTAGGGTAGATCTGGTCTGGGGTCTGCTTCCTCATTGTGCCCTAAAGACGTAGCAGGGTCTGGGAGGAGGCCCCGGAGCCCCCCAAGAAAGCAGGGTCCCTCCTTGCCAAGGATTCCTGCCCCTTCAGAAACTTCACATGGAGACAGTGGAGGGTGGGCCTGAGGGGACCATGGGACTGGAACACTATGGCCTCATCCAGGCTGGACAGAGCCCCTGGGACCCGGGACCCTTAGCACTGCCCGAGACGAAGGGCCTGGCCCAAGCCCAGGGCAGGCAGGCTAACTGAGAGCACTGAGAATAACTGCGGTTGAGGCTCTCCCCATCCAGAGGGATGCAGTCTCAGAATCAAGAGAATGTTGATTTCTAGGATAAAGGATGACATTTCCTGAGCACCTCAAATGTAGAGGAAGGTTCAGCCTTGCTACACTGTTTTTCCCACTTCCCAGATGAGGAGAGTGGGGCTTAGAGAGGGAAGCAGGATGCCCGAGGCCAAGAGGGCTTGTCCCACCTGCCGTGACTGAGTCAACGACTTTTCTACCAGCCAGCCTGGTCGCTGCACGATTCACGGGGTGACCAGGGTCTTGGCGTCTATCTCCATGACCACCTCAGCCTCCAGGTTTGGAAAATGACCTGATTGAGGAGTGAGGAATGTGGCTATATTTAGCCTGATGGACTGTTACCCAAGTAGATGTGATCTGAGTGGGTCTCTCCTGCCATCCTACTTCCCCTTCCCTTCCCACGCGGGAGAACAGGCTCGCCCAGGTCTTGGTGGGTCAGACATGCCAGGGCTTTCTACCCAAGCAAGACCGTGGAGCCCAGAGTTGCAGGAGGAGTCTGCATACTTGCAGTGGTGGTGACAGGTGGGATGAGGGGAAAGCAGGGTGCCCAAGCTGGGAGGGGGTGGGAGACCAGTACTGTCTTAAGTAATCATAATGATAGCTAAGACTTATTAAGCACTTACTTACGTACCAGGCTTTATTTTAGCCACATACATACATTTAATCCTCATAGAACCATATAAGGGAGGTACTCCTACCCTCATCTTACAGATGAGGAAACTGAAACACAGAGGGGTTAAGTGATTTCTCGGGGATCACACAGCTACTATGTGACAGAACCATAACGTGAAGCCAGACTGTTTGATTCCAGGGTCAGTGGGCTCAGCCAGCAGGCCATGCTGGGGAGGGAGAGAAACAGCATGCCTGGGACATCTGGAGGGGTTTATCAGGTCCTGACCGACCCCCCGTCCCTGCCCTGCCCAGGTCTGCCATGGCCCCCTGGCTGTGGTCTGGGAGTGCTGGTCCGGCAGAGAAGGAAAAGAATGAAAACTGTGCAACCCCTGTGTGCAGAGTGGGACATGACGTCATTGTCCTCATCAATGTAAGAGTTCTGTAAGGGTCACTAAGTGGTCCCCTGTGAGGTGACTGAGGCTCAGAGAATTTAGGGAGCTGCCAGAAGTCCAGGTAGGAGGCAGGTTTGTCTGACGTGAAAACCCCTTGTCTCCCCTGACTCCCCCACAGTCTGCATAACTTGGACAGGGCGCCCAGGGTTTCCTCCAGGCTTCCATTGTTCACTACCTCCCCATCTGCACCCTGCCCTGTGCAAGGGGTGCAGATTAGGGGTGCAGAATGCTAAGCCCCCAGAAGGGGAGCTGAGTCCCTGCAGTGGGAGAGGGCAGGCTCCAGGGGAAGGTTGGAAGGCAGGCTTTCATTTTACTTTGCTGCACCCTGTACGGTGATGCAGGCTCGATCACCTGGGCCCAGCAGGTCCCAGATTTCCAAAGAGCAAGACCAGAGCTGGGGTCCATCTGAGGCCAGAGCCTCCCCAGACGGCATGGTGGAGTGGTCTGCTGGCCGCAGAAGTTGGCAGGCACATTCCAGACCCTATAAAAAGACAAGTGCCCTGGATGCCAGAGGCTTAGGCTGCTGCCTTGTGCACAGGAACCTGAACCCCAGGAATGTACTGGGGCCTGGCCGAGTCTGCTGACACAGGAGGACTGGCAGGGGTGGGCTCACTGCTCTCCGAGGGCCAGGGATGGGGAGGCCAGGGATGTGGAGGCTGGGGACGAACTGAAAGGCTGAATCCCTCCAGACTGGCCCTGCACCAGGCACCACCAAGGCCCACCTGACCAGTGTGCCAAAAATCATCCAGAAATTAGAAATTAGGTAAAGGGAAGTTGCCATGTCCTTGAAATGTCATGTTGGAGTGTTTTATAACGGGCCTGGCCAAGGACTATTTCATGATCTAGGACAAAGTTTATCAGCCCCAGCCTTATTCACATTTCAAGGACAATTCTTTCTTGGTGGGAGGGGGCCGTCCTGGGCATCGGGGATGTTTGGTAGCATCCCTGGCCTCTACCTGCTAGATGCCTGTAATGTGCGCACATTCCCCACCAGTTTCCCAGCATTGCCAAATGTCCCTTCCCTCCCCCGCCCTTGAAAACCACTGAGCTAGGGGAAGGTGCCTGTTCAACTCTCACAGTTCTGTCCTGTAGAGGTGCAAATGGTTTCTGCCGGATAATAAAGATAACCCAAACAGGTTCCTGTTTCATTGCCCCCTGGGACATCAGCCGGCTTAGGGTCTAACCTGGTCATCTTATTCCATTATTTCTTTCTCCAGTATTATATACTTCTGTTCCTCGAATTCTCTTTGAATCAGCTTTACCCTCCTGTTTGCTCTCTTCTGGGTTGAATTAATCTTTGACACGTGTTCCTTCTTTATTTTAATCAGAGGCACATTTGCACTGTTTGAAAAGCATGCTTGGACACAGGATTGCTCTGAGGATGAAGTAAAATAATGTAGCAAAAGCAATGAATTCCCAGTCTGTGCCCAATAATTAGTAACTCTGATCCTTGGTGCCTTCCCACATGGGTTCCCTCAGGCTGGTCAAGGCTGGAATGGTGACCCTTCCAAAGCCCCCTTTCACCCAGTCAGGGGTACCCCCTAGGAGCAGCATTCCTCAGACCTCAGGGAGCAACTGGGGCTTCAAGGAGCAGAGCTGGCTTGAGAGGGTCTTGGTCTGGCTTGGCTCTTGGCTTCCAACTACTCTTGGACATCCCACTGCCTTTCTGCTGGTCCCCGTGGCGACTCGGTGTCTAGTCCATCCTCCTGCTTCCCTGACAAATGGTGCCCCTTTGTAATCTGCATCCCCAGCCTTCACTCTCCTGGGAGAACTCTGGGACAGGGCTGGGTTAGACACAGGCTTCCCAAGCCTAAGGCAGGCTTCTGTCTTGGGCAAGTGGAGTCCGGCCCAGGTAGAGGCTGGGGCCAGATGCTCTGAGCATCCATTCTGGCCTAGGCAGGCAGCAGCTGCACAATCAGGAGAAAGCAGGGTTACAGTGAGGGGCTGGGGTCTGCTCTCCTTCCTGTGCCGCTCACCAAGGAAGCAGGGATGGTCATCCTCTCCTGATATCAAGAATGCCACATCAGGATGCCCAACACAAGGGACAGGCTTGCCCAGACAGCCAGCTGGGTATGTGCGGTGATCTAACCTCTCTGTGCCTCAGTTTACTCTTCTGTAAAAATGAGAAAAACAGTACTACCTTGATGTGGGTCTGCTATGGACAATAAATGAGATGATGCATATAGAGCATTAGAATAGATCCTGCACAATTGTGAGTGCCCGACAGCTACTGGGTGTTGTCTGATGAACATAAGGAGGAGGAGAATTTGCTGGAGGACTGGGTTGGGGTGGCCAGGAGAGCCATTCAGATAAGTTGGATGCTTCAAGGAGTGAAAATGAAAAATCTAAGAGAAATCAGGGACAGATAGCGGGTGAGGTGAAGAGGAATTTTTTTTTTTTTTTTGAAAATCCTTTGGTCATACCCTTTGAATCTAAAACAACCCAAGGGTCTCTGTGATCGGGGCTTTGTCACTGGGAATCCCACTCTGAGGCACTGTGCTACCTGCAGAGAAAAATTCCTTATGTCAATAGAAGGGGCATCGCAACACACCGGGTCTTGACTCATCCAGTAACTTCTCTCAAGTATATGATGTTACCCCCATCTTACAAACGAGGGCACTGAGGGCACAGAGAAGTTATATAACATGCCCAAGATCACGCAGCTAGTATATGAATGGTCCTGGACTCAAAGGCATACTGGGGGAGCTCCAGAACCCACTCTTCCCCAACCTGGCTGATCTCAGAGCCCCTTTCCCCCTCCGCCATGATGCTACCCGGCCAGCCAGGACATCAGCATCCCCCGTCCTCTTCTTGCCATCCTCTGACCCCTGTGTCTCTCCAGAACTGCCCTGGCCTCTCTGAGCCTCCGTGTCCTCCCGTTCAGGGAAGACCCGGGTTTCTCCACTGACACAGAACAGGCAGAGTTGGGGGGTACCTCAACTCCAGTCCATCACTTGCAGCAAAAGCTGGGGTGGGGGGAGGAGATGGAGAGCACGAGAAAGCTCCTGGGGGCACCCAGACCTTGCTGGGGAGCAGGTCCACTTTCCCACAATCAAGGGCGCCGGCTGCCTCCTGACTCTGTTCTCGCACGAGGCAGCTGTGGGAAGCCTTCCTTGCCCCCTGACCAGCCCTGCCCCCTACCTCTCACCCGTCTAACGCTCAGACCCGCAAAGCCAATCACCTGGTGAACGGCGGCGCCTGTATCTCAACAGGACCCAGACTGAAAATCACTGTGTCCCTCCTCCCATCTCCGCCTGCTTCTCCCCCGGTGCCGCCTGTCTTGGTAAAGTGATACAGCCATCTGCTCGTCACCTACTCTGAAACCCGAGTGTCATCCTTGCCTCTACGTCCCCTCCCCCATGCCTCCGTCCCCACATCCAGGAGGCACCAAGTCCCACTGAGCCATCTCCTCACTATCTCTCTCCATTATCCTCGTACCCATCATGCCTCAGTTCCAGTCTCCCCCCCCACCTGCCCGCACAACTTCTCCCTCCTCTCCCTGCTTCCCTTTTCCTCCCACCCCAGTCCGCCCTCTCCATGGTGGCCCGAGAGATTTCTCAACCTCTTGCCTCCAGCACTGCGCTCAGGGGTCTCCCTGCTGAGGCTTCGACCGCCTCTCCCCTGGTGCCCCAACCCCTCCTCCAGGACCAGCTACATGATCGATGGGCCAGTATAAACTGAAAAATGAAAAATTGTTCAGAAAGTAGGAAATAAATGCCATTAAAGGTGTTAGGATATAAAGCTTTTTTCTTCCTCCCATGGTTTCCTTTTCGACCTGTCATGGTGCTTTTTACTGCCCATTTACTGTTGTGGGGGAAAAGTACAGACCCCCACCGGCACTCCTTGTCCTCCTCCATGACCCACTGCATGCTCAGTCCACCACCACGCAGCGGCCAGACGTACTGCCCCTGGGCTAGAGGTGGGGAAGTGGAGGCAGGCATTTCCCTTCCCGCGGGCTTGCTGCCTCCACCCAACGTGGGCAGCCAGCACACAAGGGTATGGCCGCCTCTACTCTAGGAGACACTAAGTATCTGGTTGGGGGATAAGCCATAAGCTCCCCCAGGCAATCATTCACTGAATGGGCTGTGGTCCTGTCAGCCCAGGGTGGGGACAGCCACTGCCATGCCCTGTCTTGAGACACCCAAGACCCACGTGTACCCAGCCCTGACCCTGGCCCAGGACGCCAGTGGGGAGAGACTGAGCAGTGTCTGTCTGTTGAGGTGGGAAGCTGGAAGGAGGTGGCAGGGGGGGAACTGTGAGTGGGGCCCTGGCTCTAAATACTAGCGCAGATACCATCGTCCCATTGGTCTTCACTCACAGAATAAGGATTCAAAGACGAAATCATTTAAATTTTCAGCACTATAACCACAGATCATTAAACCCCAAGCATGGCAACCTTCTAAGTGCAGGCCCCAGAGCGACTGTATAGGTCACAGGCCCATGAAGTTGGCCCTGCTCTCATCCTTCACATCTCAGGGTAAACGTCACGTCCTCTGGGAAGGACTAGGTCCTCCTCCAGTAAAATATCATGGTGTCCCAAAGCTTACACATTTCCCATCTCATTTTAACTATTTGTGTACCTGGTTTAATTATAATTATTTGCTTAATTGATTTGATTAGTTAATCCCTGTGAAGATTGGAACTATGTCTACTTGGTTCCCAATTATATCCCTAGCATGTGCCAGGGGTATAATAGGCGCTAAATAAATATTTATTAAATGAATGGGAAAGTTAATGAATTGATCTGTGGGCCTTCCTTCTTATAAACTGAGGGTTATTTTGGATGACCTGAAAGTCCCTAACCTTTCTCAGATACCTACAAAGCAGCCTGTAGGTAAGAGAGAGATGAATATCTGATTTTCCTTCCTTCTGGTCTAACTCCTCTCATTTCTCTCCTGC
This sequence comes from Ailuropoda melanoleuca, assembly GCF_002007445.2. Classification (NCBI taxonomy): domain Eukaryota; kingdom Metazoa; phylum Chordata; class Mammalia; order Carnivora; family Ursidae; genus Ailuropoda; species Ailuropoda melanoleuca. The sequence goes on from NC_048225.1 coordinate 100,907,424, forward strand.
TGGATCGCATGGTGATGAACGTATAATGGACAAATGGAATGAAGAGTTCACAGCTAGACGCTGGCTCTGTGACTCTCTCACCTACCCTCTCTGGGCTTCACCCCAAAGGGATCAGATTAGGATCCCTCACTGACTGTTAATAGTCAGTCCAACTTTGACATTTGAAGTGATATTCACTGCTTTGGAAAGGTTTCTGGTCAGGTTTTCCTCTTCCAGGAAACTCATCATCCTGTGTCTGTGAGCTCTAGCTAGACCTTACCCAAGGCTTTGTAACTCCAGCCCACAAGCTAAAGGAAAGCACACAGGACCATGAGAAATTTTTAAGGCAGCCATGTTTCAAGATGGAAGATGACAGACCCAGTAAGGTGTAATTTAACCCCATCCAGAGGGCAATTTCTTTTGAAAGTAGTAAACTTCTTAAGAAGTTGAAATAGAAAGAAGGCACCAAATATAAAATCCTGAAGAGTGGGGTGGACCCACAGCCCTCCTGGGTTAAGGGACACTAAATACGAAGCCTGTCTTGTGGAAGGTTCAGCGCCCCTTCCCAGCCTTTGTTGTATGGGCCCTGCCCACAGTTCATCTCACTCTCCTTCCACACTCGGAACCAGAGTTTTTTCTGTTTATAGCCAAGCACAAGCTTAAAATCCCAGCTTCTCACCAGCTCAAGATAGATTCCCATGGAAACCAGCATAAAGGAGAAGCAAAGATAAATACCTTTCTTTCAGGCCCCGGATGCATGTTAATTGGCCTCCCCCCTCCCTCCCCCCATGGTATAAATGCAGGAAAAAGCCTGTTGAGATGGTGGATCCATTGTCCTGTCTCCTCTGGGGCCTAGACAGTAAATGCCTGAGAGCACTGTTTCTTACAAGGCTTCCCCTAGAAGTCCTCAAGCTGTCACCATGTGGGCAACACAGCGGTCACCAGAGCAGGTCCTAAAGTCAGAGAGGCCTGAGTTTGAGACCCTATGACAGGACTTGCATGTGGGGTGACCTTGGGCAAGGTACCCAAACTCCCTGAGCCCCAGTTTCCTTGTCTTTTACATGGATTTAATGCTATTGCCTCACGGGGGGCAGTTAAGAGAATTAAGTAAGACAATAAACTATTTAGCACAGAACCTGGCATCCAATAAGCACATGGTAAATGGTAACCATGTTTACTGTTATCTAGCTGTTGGGTCAAGTCAGCCCTTCACTTCTGTAGGGCTCGGTTTTCTCACCGTAAACCAGCCAGGAGGGGAGGAGATAGGACAGCGGGATGCTGGAATATCCCTTCCAGATCTGGCATTTTATGGTTCTGTGTCCATGTTATTGGTGAAGGGCAAGGGGAACATGGTATAGAGCTCTAAACTATGTGCTCTCTTGGAATTCCTAGATCCCACTCTCCCGGGAGACAAGTTCCTTCTGCATGAGATCCAGGAAAGGGAACTTAGCACTCGGCCTCCGTTGCTCGGTCGCTGTCCTTACTGAGCCTCAGTTCTGGCGTCTGTCAGACAGCATCACTTCATGGGGCCATCGTGAGGATTTTCTGAGCTTCCTCACATCAGGTGCTTAGCACAGTGCCTAGGCACGGGGAGTACTCGCTCAGTGCTGGATGGTAACCTTACGGAATCCAGAATTAGCAGTTTTACCCTGCAAAGCTGTGGAGTCGCACATCAGCCCTGCAGGTGCCTGGGAGGGTGGGGTCTGTGCCCTCAGGCGATGGGAGCTCCAGCACCACCCGCCAGCATGTCCTCCTCCAGCACATCGCCCGCCAGCCTGGGGCTGCAGAAGGTGGGGAGGAGGACATCTCTTACCAGGCCAAGGTTCAGAGTGTTGTTGTCATCTTCTGGCATGGGCAGGTACACAGCCAGGGCCACACAGTTGGCAAAGATGGTGAGCAAGATGATTGTCTCGAAGGGTCTGGTATTAGGGTTAAGGAGCGCCCTTGAGTGAGGGGTGGGACTGGTACCCTCAAGGGGAGTGGTACAATGCAGGCCTTTGGGCCCCTGTGGCTCCTTCCCGGCTCTCCTGTAGGTTATACAAATGGCCAGGTTCTCCTCAGGAGCAGGTAACTTCCACTTAGACGTGATGGGAACTTGGCTGAGGGCCACTCAGCTTTAAGGGCTAGGAGGATGTAATGCTTCACGGCAAACACCTGCCCATCCCCCAACCCTACCTGCCCCCCCACCGGGAGCCATGATTTTCTAAGATTCTCACCAGACAACTTGGGGGGCTCACTCAGAGAACTGGCGAGGGATGCTGGGGTTGGGTATCCACAGGACAGGACCAGGAAAGGGAAAGCTGCAGAAGTGGTACCCGAATCCCCCCCAACCTGAGGAAGGAATGGATAAGCTGACTGAGTCAGCAGCCCACCCGGACCCCTCCCCAGCCACACTCACATGCCGGTGCGTGTCCCACACCCACTCAGGCCTCCCTCCCAGGCGCACCCACCCCCTTCACAGTCATTTCCCAGGGGGCACCCCCAGGCCCATTCCTTTGTGGGCGAGCAGCCCAACCCACCCCATAGGCTGAGCCACTGTAAAGCGGGTGGTGGAGGTGGGGACGGGCTGCGGGGTGGCAGGCACACTGTGCACAAGGTCTGGACTGACTACCTGCTTCTCTTCCTGCTAGGGTTTGAGAAGAGGTGGGCCACAGGGGCACAGAGGCCTGCAGAGGAGAAGGCGCAGAGGATGGAGGAGAGAGAACCCATGGGGGAAACCCAATCCCCCCGGAGACAGGCCAGGAGGGAGAGGCAGTGGGAGTTCCATGTCACCAGGTGCAGCTGCGGGCAGCAGGGCCCACTCTAACACCAGCCATTCCAATTGGGCCCATGTTTTCCTTATCCTTCCAATTAGCCCTTATTCCCCTTTCTTCTAGGGAACAGCTGGTGGGAGTCCAGTCTTCCAGAACCCTACAGAAATATTTCAAATATTCCTGACCTCTCTGTGAGAAGGCACTTGACACAGCCCCTGCCCCCAATCTCCTTCCTCCCTTCCCCAAATAACCCAGATATTTTCATCATTCTTCCTCTCAGAGCTAATGCAAACAGAGAAAGGGATTGCAAGTCCCTGTCCCCAGAGTGTTATGTCTGAGTGAAAACTGCCAAGGCATCACTCTGCGCCCGGAGCTCCTCACAGCAGCCCTTTGTTCAAGGCCGTGTCTCCTTTGACCCCATCCTCCGCTGGACGCCCCTCGCTCGGCAATCTCTCTGCCTTCAAACCCTCCCACCAAGGGGGAGAATCTTCTCGCAGAGGCCCCTGCTTTTTTCTCTCCCATCCTGTATCAAAATGAGACCATTGCCTCAAACCCCTCAGTGGAGCCCCATGATCATGGGGTTTGGGCACACCTGTGATCTGCCACCGTGAGACATCCGGGTCCCTTCCGCAGATGGTTGCCACCAGGCCTTGGGCCCAGCAATCAGGCGGCGGCCCCACCAGTTCCTCCTGCTGCTCCCCTCCCCCTCAGTGGAAGCCTTCCTTCCCGAAGGCTCCTTACACCCCTTCTGTGGCAGTTCACCCCATCTCCAAGTTCCCAGTCCCCCTACCCCCAAAGTCTGTGATCTGTGACCATGTCCTGCCTCCCTCTCCCACATCACGCAGGCTCTCCCTGACACCCTGCGGGTCCCAAAGGATACTTCCATTCCACGATGTTGATGCAGGCCTTCCTCACGGGGTTCTGGAGGGTCAAGCAGAACAGGGCCCGGGGGGGCCTTGGCAGAATCTCAGGAACGGGCTTCTTGGGCTGTTTCTTCCTCAGGCCCTCATCGTGGGGTGAGGACGGCTCCATGGCTTCCCTGGCGGCCTCGCTGTCTCCTGTTCCCCCACCCCACTGCCCTCTCCGCCCTGCGTCCCCAGTGCCCCCGCCTTGGGGACTGGACCGGCTGAGCCTGCTGGGCCCAGCGTGCCCGGTGGAGCCAGCCAGGGGGCGGGGGCAGGAGGATTACTCTGCCTGCTCCCAGCAAGTAAAATTAGCCTCCACTGGCTCCCTGCTGCCTGGCCTGAGCGCCTGAGGCCAGGCAGCTGTCATTCCTTCCCAGCCCAGCCAGTGACATCCCAATATGTCCCTGAGGAGGCTGGTAGGGGGGTGGCGGAAGGAAATTTCACATGGGCCTAGGAATGGGGGCAGAGGGAGACAGAATGGAAGGCTTCAAGGCTGGGGCAACAGAGAGTTCAGGAAGGGGGTAACCTATGATATGCAGCCTCAAACTGCAGATGCTCCCGTGTGCCAAGATGAGCTTCCCCTGCTCCCCAGCCCCACGGTACCCTCCCGAACACCATTTCAGGACCTGCAGCTAGCTGTCACACCAGACCTCGCCACCCTGGGCACACCCCATCAGGAAAGCTAACTCGTCCACACTGGGGCGAAAGGCTCCCTCAGAAGAACGTTGAACGTGCACACTTGGGGCACAGTGGGTAGTGACTGTGTGCTTTGCACCCTCCTCCCTCAACTCCTCCAGCACCTAACTGTACAGGGGTTGTGTCTCCTGCCTGGGGCTCCGGCCCCTCCCTGACACTGTCCCTGGTACACACTAAGCTCTCTGTAAACGTTAGCTGGATGCAGAGCTGATTGAACACCCCACACTGCCCGCAAGCGCTCCAAGCTGTGGGTGGGGTGACAAAGGGGCACCAGGGAAGTGAGGCAGACTGATCTGGAATCACAAAACTCAACAAATCTTTTATTTAGCCTCTTGGTACAAACACAGCGCCATAGGGTCCCATTGCCCACAGAGGGATACAGTCTGAGGGGAAAATTAACGCAGTCCTCAAGCAACCTGGGGGAAAAAAGGATGAAAAGGCTACACTGGAGGTTAGGGGTGGGGGTGGGTAATGGCCCTCCATCATGGAAGCCAGAGTGCGTCACCAAGGCATGCACTTGGCCTCTTCCCAAGTCTGATCTGGGAGAAGTGCAAGCAGCAGTCTGGCCTCCTGTCTGGGCGGCTGGGTTCCTCTGGGGCGGGGGGGGAGGGGGAGCCGGGGGTGGCAAGCAAGCTCCCAAAGTAGACGCTAGGACTTGAGGCCATCTCGTGGACAGCAAGGGCACGGCTCATCCCATCCAAAGACCAGCCGGCCTCCTGGGGCGTCGCAGACACAGGGCTGCACCCGTGGCGACAAAGGTCGACGTCGAAGAGGCCACCACAGCGGGTGGTGCACAAGCGGGAGCTGAGCTCCGACCTTCCGCAGCGCGGGGCTGGAGCAGAGCGGGAGGCCGACCCAGGGATAGCCGTCCTGGGTTGCCCCCTGCCGCCTGGAGCGGGCACGGCGCGCACCCGGAACTTCCCCGGGGCCCTGCGCTCTCACTGCACCCCCGGGGCTCCTCCGCTCTCTGTGGTGCCCCTCTATCACTATCCCTGCACCTCTGCCCCAAGCTGGAAGGAATGGGGTCGGTGGTGCCGGTGGCGGAGGGACGGTGTCGCAGACACCGGAGCGCCGCGGACCCGCAAACGCCAGGGGCCTGCGCCACGCTGCGGGTGACCCGACAGTCCCCGGGCTGCTCTCGGGAGTGGGACGGCCCTGGCGGATCCCCCCACCCAGCCCCGGTCCCCGCTCAGTGGCTGGATTCCTCCGACTCAAAGAACGGCGAGGAGGAGAAGCAGGAGGACTCGCACGACTCGGGCACCAGGGAGCCGGGCGCCCGGGCGTCACGGTCGCCGGGGCAGTCGGGCGGGGAGGCGGAGGGCGGCGCGCCGTCGGGGGCGGCGCTCAGCAGCTCCTGCAGGTACTTGATATAGCGGATGGCGGCGCGCAGGGTCTCCACCTTGCTCAGCCGCTTCTCGGCCAGCGCTCCCGGCAGGTGGCCGCGGAGGCGCGCGTAGCCCTCGTTGACGCACTTGACCCGCTGCCGCTCGCGCTCGTTGCGCTTCTGGATGAAGGCGGGCTCGAAGGGGTAGTCGTACACTCCGAAGGCACCGGGGAAGGGCACGTAGGGGAACACGCCCGCGTAGGCATCGTAGTACTGCGGCTCGGCCGGGCCCGGGTACAGCAGCAAGGGCACGTTGCCCAGGGGCTCGGCGGGGGGCAAGGGCGCCCGGCGAGGAGGGGGCACGACGCCCAGCTGCATGCAGCTGGGGGGCGCCAGGGGGCGCCGGTCCACCAGGGCCCGGCAGAAGTTATTGTTCATGGTGCCGCGTGGAGCTGGACCCAGAGTGAGACCCTCCCCGAGACGCCCCTGCCTGGGGTCTGCGCGGTCCTGACCACAGGGACGAGTCACATCGCCAGCAGCAACCCTGGGGTACCAGGATGGGTTAGGGCTCCTCTTCGCCCTTTGGAGTGGCCTCCGAGATCTCCCTGCCAGGAGTCATTGCCGTGGCCTAGTGTGGCTCCTGGCAGAGTCTCAGCGGCACCCTCTCCGATCCTGCCGCGGGGCCGCACAACTCCAGGGACCCCTGCCTTCTTCCGTGGCGCCCATGGGCAGGGCAGCAGGCCTCGGCACCCCGCCTCCTCCTGAGCCCAGCATGGGCACCTCCCAAAGGCACTAACCCTGGGACTTCATACTTGGGGCCACGGGCACCGGGTTCTTGTTCCTCACCGCCTGGGGGATCCCCCCGCTGCCCGGGGCCACAAACCGTCGGCTGCTGTGAGGAGTGTGCCGGCTCAGCTCAGGGAAATGTTTCTAGAGAAGAGGGGAGTGAACATATCAATTAGGAATTGTATTATGCGCTCTTCTGAGTCACCCCACCCCCACCCTCCAAGGGGATCCTGAGCATCCTGAGGGGACCCGGTGTGGCTACTGAGGAGGCTAAGGGCGGAGCAGGGTTCAAACCTGTGTTCACCCTTTCATGGCTGGGGGACCTCTCTGCGGCCTGCTTTCCACAGATGGAGATAATTCAACATCCCTCACAGGAGATTAAGAGTAATATGTGAGAATCAAATGAGAAAAAGTAACCAAAAAACACCTCCTGGGCCGGCTTATAAAAAGTGCCCAGTGACCCTACGATTTAACAATCACACTACTAGATTTACCTAAAAATACAAATATACTAATTCAAAGGGATACGTGCACCCCGAAGTTTATAGCAGCATTCTCTACAATAGCCAAATGATAGAAACTGCCCAAGTGTCTGTCCACTGATAGCTGAATGCATAAAGAAGAGGTGGTACATATATACAATGGAATATTACTCAGCTGTAAAAAAGAATGAAATCTTGCCATTTGCAACAACATGGATGGAGCTAGAGGGTGTAATGCCAAGAGCAATAAGTCAGTCAGTGAAAGACAAATACCATATGATTTCACTCATGGAAAATTTAAGAAACAAAACAAATGAGCAAAGGGGAAAAAAAAGAGAGAGGCAAACCGAGAAAGAGCCTCTTAACTCCAGAGAACAAACTGCTGGTTAGCAGCCGGAAAGGGGCACGGGGATGGGGAAACAGGTGATGGGGATTAAGGAGTGCACTTGTGATGAGCACCTCGCATTGTATGGAAGTGCTGGGTCGCTGTGTTGTACACCTGACACTAGTATTACCCTGTATGTTAACTAACTGGAGTTTAAATTAAAACTTTAAAAAAAAAAGGGGGGGCCTGATGATGTCATTTCCTTTGAGAGTGGGGATCAGATCTTATGATGGAACCTTCTAGGGCCTTCCATCTAAGGGGCTCAAAGACTGTTTATTGAACTAGCACAGTGGCCACCGCAAGCCTACCAAGGGGGTAACTCTTTCCTGAGGAAATGAATCCGATTCCAAGGGACTTGGGTGTTGCTGGGACTTCCACAGCAAGCACCAAAGCCTTCTGTGCCGCAGGCCTGCAGATCCAGGCTGCACCCTCCCACCCCGTCCTGGGCTTCTCCTTCTCGGCACTTACCGGAAGTGTCTATTCTCTCACTTCCGTGTGCGCAGAGCCTGGCCCGGCTCCTGGCCTGCAGCAGACATGGCACAAAGTCTTGTTGAATAACTGGCCGGGGGTCTAGGCAGCAAGCTGGGCTTGTCAGGGCAGGGCTCAGTTACACACGGCCTCTCCGAGGCTCCAGGAAGCTGCTGTCTCAGAAATAAGTGCTCTGAGTTGAATTTAAGCGCCACCCGACCCTCATCACATGTAGTTAGCGGATTCAGCCTGGGTATGATTTCCTCCAGGAATTCTCTCAGGCCCTGTTCTCCCCACTTGTGTGTGTCCTCACTGTCCTACAAATGCTGTCTAAGCACCTGTCACACTACTCTATCATCGTCCTCCTCCTCATGGAAGAGGGAATGAGCAAGAGCTGTACCCACACGGGGAGTGATGGGGCAGCGGGAGGCCTTGGACACCGGGCAAGGCCTTTCGATGAGACAGAAAGGGGCTAGCTCTCTCCCTGACAGGGGGAGGTTGGTGACTCAGATTCCTGAGGGAGTCTCCTTCTGCATTTTCTCATCTTTGTCCTTAATTGGGTCCCAACTCTGTCCCCAGCTGGCTCTGCCCTCTATGCTGAATGAAAACCAGGAAGAATCAACAGCGATTCTAAGCGTCATGGAGACTTGCATCTGCTCTCAAGAGTGGAAGCAAATGCGCCAGACGTCAGGACAAATTCACATATCCCTCCCCTGCTCAGCAGCCTTTCAGGGCTCTCCGCTGCTTTTGAGGGAAGGTTCTAGAAAATCTCTTTCCAACAGACTCTCAGCTCCATCAGGACCAGTCTCCTCCCGTCACTCTCTGCTCATTCCTGAGCTCTCTCCTTGGCTTCTACTGACAGGCCTTGGGACCTGTTTCATAGCTTCCTTGATTTTCCCCATTCCTGCCAACCTTTGAGGGAGCTCCCGCCCATGCTGACTGCCTGAGCTCAGCACCTCCCAGCATGGACTTTCAGGATTATGCCTTCATTATAAGCCCTTCATTGTAAGCCCTTCATTCCTAGGTAATGCCCTCTGCCCCTTGCCCAGTGCTGGGTACATAACACTGCTGAAAATTATTTTTTAGCAGTGCCCTGTTTTGGTAAAAACATGGGATCCAGACTGTACTCTCCCACATGACCCCCGTCTACTTAAATTTAATTATTCAAATTTAATTTGATAGAGGTCAGAAGTTTGTTTATATCTCGTGACAATTTTACAAATATAACTTAATATGTATTTGTATTGACTCAATATTCAATACTTATTTACATTCCAAACTGTTTCCGTTCTTTTCATAAAACCATTCAGAAAAGTCACACACAATAAACCTCACAGCTTGAGGGCTCTTGGGCCACTCCTCTCTTTACTGTCAGGAGAGAGCTAATAACCTGGCAGGGAGCCCAGGTGAGGACACACCCCCAGCTGCACCGTGTTCTTCTTCTTCTGCCATCGGATCCCCCACCCCAGACCAGACACAGAGGACACAGTGCGGTAGGCTATGACCCAGAGGCAAGAGAACCGATCACTCCGCACTTACTTGCTGGGGCCCTTTGTACACGAGGGGTCGCTCTGGGCCCTGGGATAGAGTGGTGAACAAAACACCGTAGTGAAATAACAGTAATGATAATTCTAGTTGTTATTTATTATTTATGATGCGCGAGCCACCACGCCACGTGCTTTCCATGGACCATCCCATTTAACTCCTACACCATTCTCGTGAGGTCAGCGCTAAGATCACCCAGTTTTACAGATGAGGAACCCGAGGCTTATGAAAGGTTAAGGTCCTGTCCGAGTTTCCACAGTTAGTAATTTCGTAAACTAACAAATCTAAACGACCATACCCTTCTTCACCCCTTCCCTCAGGATGTCTCCCCGTGGCTTCACATTTGAACCAGAAGATCAGAGGGGCTTGTTCTGACCTAACACAAGTATCTTGCTAACTTATGATTCCTGTTGGAGGGGATGTTCCCCTACAGATTCGAATAATTGTGCTGCGATTGAGTGTCCCTGCTGGTGGCAGAGGCTCCGCAGGTCACCTTAGTCAACCTTGGGAAAGGAACGCCCCCTTGAGGATATTCTCAGGAGGGTGGCTGTGGAGCTCTGCGGGTGGGAAGGCAAGTACTGGGATGTAATCAGACGGGGTCAAACACCAGGAGCCGTACCCTAGGGAACCTGATGAAGAGCCCCTTGCCTGAGCTTAGTCATCCTGAATAATGGGATGGTCCTCACTCAAAGATCGGCAGCCTGGGCAGGATCTGATCGGCAGCAGCGTGCTACTAACCCTTCCACTCAGGCCACCGGACTGGGCAGAACCATTTGCTAACAGTGCCACCGTGTGGCGATGAGAAGCAATGGCAGTAGCTGATGGATGAAATTCCAGGTGGGGACCTCCTGACTGTGAAGTTTTAACCAACTTCCAGGTGTAACTCCCCTTGGGAACTGTGTTTCCAGATCTTTTGGAAATCTGGGGGGGCGGGGAAAGGAAGACCCTCCCCTCCCCAACGAAGAGTCACTCGATTTTCTGTTAATATGCACTGACTCCCTTAGTTGAGTCTGTGGATCGATTTACATCCCTTAAACTTTCATTATATGCAGATACAGAAGTACGTATAATCAAGCATATTTTGTTACTTGTTTTGAACAAGAAATAGCACGTTGTGTCAGAATTAGGCAACTTACTAGAGAGAAATGTGGTTCGGAAGTCGGTATAGGAACTCCCCCGATCCCCACCTCGGTGGAGATTATCAACTGGGTCAAGTTCAACCAACCCACAGAGTGCTTTAAGCAGCCACAAAATAGCACCGCGGGCAACACTGTCCACTTTTCAAAGGGGCCCTGGCTNCCCCCGCATACATCAGCAGTGGTGGTTGATTATCAACTGGGTCAAGTTCAACCAACCCACAGAGTGCTTTAAGCAGCCACAAAATAGCACCGCGGGCAACACTGTCCACTTTTCAAAGGGGCCCTGGCTCCTCTGTGGGACTGAGGGCATCCCTTGCCTGCGGCGTCCCCCCAGCGCCTCACCGTTCTGCCCCGCGCTGGTTTAATTTCTCCCTGGCATGGCAGAGCAGATGTGCCTGGCGAGAGGCACCCGAGATTCTTCCATGAAGCTCACTTCATGATGCAAGACACTGAGCTGCCCCTTTTAGGACCGCGATATGTTCACACCACACCGTGCACAGCTGCTTTAAGGGCCGACTGTCATCAAGGTATTACACCAAGGACTCCATAACCCCCAATCCGACTTGCAACAGAGAGAGTAAGCTGCCAGTGGGGGTGTCCTGGGCTTCCTTTCCAAAGCCCTGCTGTTCCTAATTGTGCAGCATGTAGCGTTTGCCCCGCCAGCATTAGCTCCCTGTTGTCACATGCTGCCAGAGGCTCTAATGTCACAACCCCCCAGGACGGCACATTATTATAACTCCTTGCTGACGGTTTCGTGAGCACTGCCTCCCGACCCCTGTCCCAGCGCTCTCCCAAGTGTCTACTGGCTACTCAGCCCGAGCTCCCCACTCCGCCTCCCACTCTACTCTTGGTGGCCCGCAGGCAGCCAGTGGGCATTCTCCCCAGAGCACCTCCTGACACCGCCTCCCGACCAGGTTGTGAACTGTAAGCGAAAGAAGGCCTGTCTCATACTTCATTTTTAAGACAAAAGTATGTGCTCAGTAAATATTTGTTGATTGACACTGGGAATCCCTGGGGAGGGCTGAACCATCCTTTATCAAACAAAGGGAGACGTGAACTTCCAACAGGCTGGACCAATTAAGGAGCAGGTAACATAATTTTCTACCTTTGTGGCTTCTCTCACTGTCTTCACTGGGACTGGAGCCAGAAAGGGGAGTCTGAGGTCAGAAGCTGGCTGAACATGGAACACACGGCTTCAGCAGTGGCTTTGGGGAAAGTGAGTTCATGGTCCTTTGCTCCTCCCACCACTCAGAGAGATTCCTACAGTTGACAGATCCAAGATGGTGCTTCTCAGCACCTGACTCAAGACTTCTTCCAGAGCCCCGCCACCCCTGCTGCCAAAACCCGGGAGAATTTATAAGGAAACCAAGCACTCAAAATGACAGAGTGGGGGCCCTGGCTGGCTCAGTCGGTGGAGCATGCAACTCTTGATCTCTGGGTTGTGAGTTCGAGCCCCACAGTGGGTGTAGAGACGAGTTAATTTTAAAAAATATTTTTAATGACAGAACTCATTGGCTTTGTGCTGTCGTCTTGCACATTCCCCAGCCTCCAGCAAGGCTGTCAATAAAACTTTTCCCAGAAGCTCCATGGTCAAATACTTTGAGAAATGCAGCCCCCTTCATTCCCTTTCTGGGAGATTCACAGGGTTCATTAGCATCCCAGAGAAAGTCCTGTAGTAAAGAAAGCTGTTTTTGGTTAACTCAGAAATTCCCAAATGGACATCAAAACACTTCTTTTTCCCTCAAGACTGCTAACATCAAATGGAATACTTTTCAGGGAATTGTACCTTAAATCTCCAGGATAAATATGTACTTTGCCTTTTTTTTTTTTTTAAGATTCTATTTATTTATCAGGGAGAGAGAGAGAGAAAGCACAAGCAGGGGGAGCAACAGACAGAGGGAGAAGCAGGCTCCCCGCTGATCATGACCTGAGCCAAAGGCAGACGCTTAACCGACTGAGCCACCCAGGCATCCCTGTACTTTGTCTTTTTTAAGAAATGTCATAACCTCCCTTGGGAGTGTGTCTTATAGCCTATAACTCTTTCTAGAAGGATAACCTCACCACTCCCACCATATTCATATGCAACACCCCCAAATACCTGTGTAACGTATCATTTCAGCATCTCAATGATATTTCACTGGATCTGACCAAGGAAGGGGCAGCCAGGCCCAGTGACCACAGGCCCTCATAGTGCTTTTGGAGGGTTGGAAATGGCCTTATCCTCTGGGCAGAAGCGGAGCTTGTGCAGGCTGATCTCAGCCCCTCTGGCACCCCCCCCCCACCCGGTACCGGACAAGGCAGTGCTGCTGTGGCCTCAGCCCCAGAGCGGCCTAGCCTCACACTGCCCGCCACGCCACCGTTCCCGCCCCAGGTTTTGGAAAGCTCTGGTTGCTCCCGAGCAACCTGAGTGCGCCACTCCCAGTAAGAGAGCAGCATGGCAGTAAGAGAGCAGCATGGCAGTAAGAGAGCAGCATCCCAGTAAGAGAGCAGCATGGCAGAGCTTTGGCATGGGCTGACGGAGCCACGGGCTCAAGCATGGCGTCACTCGGCTGGGGATCTCCAAGAAGAGGAAAGGAGTGCAGAAAGGAAGCCTAACGGGGATTAGGCGCCTTCTGATGTCTGATACTTCGCTTGCTGCTCTGCTCTCCCTGTCTTGTGTAACCCTCACCGCCCCCTCACACTTCTATCTCCAGAAGAGGGAACTGAGGCTCAGAGAGGAGAAGAGAGCTGCTTAGTGTCACACAGCTTGGGCGCAATGTACCAGGGTTGGGTGAGGTTGGTACAGCATGTGTCCTACTACCTGTCAATTCACCCCCCGAACATCTCCTGAGCTCCTTCCAGGAAGCCTGCTGTCGGGGGGCGCTCAGCATAGGACAGCCGCAGCTGCTGTCCCCAGCTTGGCAGAGGAAGGAAGGACTGCATGTTCGTAACAGGGCCCATCACATAACTAGCGCTCTCCCATGTGCCGGACATGGTTCTCAGTGTGCTCTCCCTACAGGCCAGGAAGGCTAGCGCTGACCATATCCTGTGTTACAGGAGAGGACGAGAAGGCTCAGAGAGGTTAAGTAACTTGCCCAAGGTAACACAGCTGGTACAGGACAGAGCTGAGATTCATATCCAGGTGTTTGGGCTCCTGAGTAAGCACCACTCACTACAGTACTTGCAGGGAGAAATCCCACCAGAGAAGTGAAAGCAAAAGGAGTTTAGAGAAGGTAAAGACACCCAGCATGATGTGAAGGAAAACGCACTGTGCTACGACCTCAGGTCTGTTCCTGATTTTTCCCAGAACTGGGACGTGGGAGCAGGAATGTATGCCTGATCTATTTGGTGATCAAATGGCTAAGTTTGTAAAATCACTCTGTGAATGATAAAGTTCCAGACAAATGTAAAAGGATTATCATTACAAAAGGCCATTTTAAAAGAAGCAGCCACCAATTGGATACCATCTCTCTCTACATGTTGGAAAGGCGAGAGCTAAGGGGTCAGGAAGATTTCTCAAACATCCTTGCAATCCTGCTATGAACTTCGGGAAAACCTCATTCTTGCATTTTATCACCAAGGGACTCGCTAGATTTACCTTCAGAAACAGGGACCTGCTGGCTCAAGAGCTGTTGAGAGCTTGGAATTCAGAGTACGGCTGGACCAGAAACAATAGCTAACTTGTATATAAGATTTCCTCCATGTATTGGCCACTATTGTAAATGACACGGATACGTGTACTTGTTTACACACACACACACACACACACACACACACGGCCAGTGATTTAATCCTCACTTCAAGGTAGGTACTCTAATAATCCTTATTTTGCAGGTAGGAAACTGAAGCACAGAGAGGTAAAGTAACTTTCCTAAGGTCACAAAGCTGATAAATATTAAACTTGGCACTTAAGAGAAACTGGCATACACCTTGGGACTGGCGAGGCATCATCATTCTGTCCAGGGGTGAGTCTCTTTTAACAGCCTAAGAGATTGAGTAAAACCAAAATTCAAAAGAGATAAAGAGCATTGCAGTCATTGCTCTTTCTACCCACACTCCCACCCTTGCCCCCTGCTGTCAGTGACACCCAAAATGCGGAAGAAAGACGCTACAGTCTAGAAGCCAGGACATCTGGACTCCTCCAAATCCAAAGCAACTAGTAGGTACTAACGTGACCGGTGGGCAAACCGTAGCATCAGACAAAGCTGCTCCTTCCCTAGCCTTCAGAGAGGGTGTGAGCAGAAATAGCTCGAAGGAGCCCAACGACCTCATGGTGGGGGTGGGGGTGGTGTTCAGGTTGCAGGAGGGCAGCTGGGGAATGAAAGGCAAAGGGAAGGGACCCTGGTCAAAATGCTGATGGGAGCCCAGTATTTAACCTGATTCCCCCGGCTGAAGGAAAACCAGCTGCTCCCAAATGCAAGTTGCCCTGATTCCTGTTCGGACCGTTGCCCGCACAGAGTAGGTGCTTGAGAGCATTTCCGAACTCTTGTGATTAATCAGTGCTCGTTTCCGAGACAAGAACGAGGAAGGAAAATCATCCTAGGGATGCCTTAAAGCACGGGGAGCATCAACCAGGCAATTCTGCAGGAGAGCTCGGACCGGGAAATTGGAGCTGGGCCTGAGCTTCCCCCAATGGCGACGAGTCGGCTGCAGGTTGGGGACGCGGGCTGAGGGGGCACCAGGCGGATGCCCCCGAGAGGGCTGCTCTCCCGAACCACCCACTCAGCCATGAGGGTGGCGGTTGCCTCCCGGGGCCGCCTGCCCTCAGCCCAGCACCCACCTCAGGCTGAGACCTGGGCTTCAGGGCCCCTATCACTGCCGACTCAGGGAACAGAGGAAAAAGAGACTTTCGCCCCCTTTGCCACAGAAGAGAGTTGCCCTTGTAGGTGATGGGTAAAAAAAATCCCTTCGGGCCACAGAACAAAAGTCTGAGGTTCCCTGATGCCCCTCCCAGTCAGATTCAGAGAGTTTGTAGGTGGGGAGTGACTTCCCGCCATGGGGCTCCAGGAACAGGGTCTGCAGTGAGGGAGGGGACGCAAAGTAATGTCGCTTTGTACCGGCGATGCTCCACGCGTGGGATCTCATTGATGTCGGGGTGTCCCTGCGAGGAAGGTGTCTTCCCCCCTCCCCACCCCGGGTCCTTCCCCCTGGTGGCCGAGGTCCCGATGGCTCCCGGCACGCATGGTCACCAGGGTTCTGGATCTGTCTCTCCACACGCTGAGCCCTGTCTTAAACACAGCTGGTGCTCTCTCTCTGCATCCTGTCAAAACTTGGCATTCGATCAGGGACTCTGGGGCCAGCCAACTGTGGCTTGGGATCTTGGCTTTGCCACTTCCCAGCTCAAGCAGCCCGAGCCACCCTGTTCTATCTTCTCTTCTGTGGGTGGGAGACAGCAGTGGCATCACTCCCTAGGGTCACTGGGCGGGTCCGGGAGGCCCCGGGGGAGAACGTCGTGGGGTGTTGCCTGCCCGGTCAGTGCCCCGCGACATCTGATGCCGCCACTGTGGCTGGAAACTGCTCTCCAGGCTCTAGTCCTGCCCCACGCAAATCCTCCAGGGGTACAGAACCAGTGCCTCCTTAGCGTGACTTCGATCGTGTTGCCCCCCCATCTAGACAACGTATAGCTCCGACAAGCGCACACTCCCTTGCCCGGCACCGAAGGTCCTCAGCAGTGTGCCGTCCTCCTCCTCCTCCTCCCTTCTCTCTCAGCCCATCACCCAATCAGCCCCCACCGCCAGTGTGACCCATGTCTCCACTCCAGCCTCTGCCTTCTCCCCACGATGCCCAGGTCACTCCCACCCCAGAGCATCAGCCCTGCCTTTCCACCCATTCAAACTCAACTCCTCTGGAACCAGCTGGAGTCTGTCCTTGTCCATGCAGACTTTCCTGCCCCTCGCATTCTGTTTAGTCTTTCTCTTTCTCCCCTGCATCCTGAAGCCTTTACGTGTCGGTCCCTCAGTAGCCATCATTGGTTTGGGGACCAATCTCTCTGCTTGCTGATGACCTTGCTCCATGTTTGCATCTTGGTCTCTCAAGGAGCAAGGCAGGATGGTGCCTTCTGCACCCCAGCATCCCGCAGGGCCAGTGCTGCTCCTGACACCCGGGAGGTGCCCCAGAAGGAGCCTAATAGTGGAGGGGCGATTCAGTGGCCGAGCGCGTGGTCATCTGTGAGCACCGCCCACGTGATCCACAGAACGCTGCGGGGACACAGGTGCTCAGGGCCAGTCTAGTTTGTCTCAGGCCTGTGGAGGAGCAGCTATACAGACCTTCCGGGCCTGAAAATACAAAACTTTTCAGTCCAAACTGCTTCCTCTGGCAGCAGGATCAAAAGCATAGGAGCCAAACAGAAGAAAGACAGTGTTTAACAGGGACAGGATCTTGGCTCACTTCACAGGGAAGGGGGCTGCAATTTATTGGGCACCTACCATGTGCTAGCAATGTATTTAATCCCCTCATGCTAACTTTTCTTCCCTGTGTTGCAGACAGGGAAACTGAGGCTCGGAGAGCTTCAGTGAGATCACAGTTCTAGGAAATAGCAGAATTTTTTAAAAAACTAAATACTTCAATAGAACTTACTCTGTGCTAAGCACTGGTCTAAGCACTTCTCTCATTTGATTCTCACAGCAGTGCTGTGAGGTAGATATTACTGACCCACTTCAAAGGTGACAGGGCAGAGACCCAGGTAAGCAAATGGCCTGTGGCCACACAGCTACTAAGTGGTGGATCTGGGATTTGACTCAGGCCCTCTGCTCCAGAGGCCATGCCCCTAACCACTGCCCTGCACCACCTCCAGCTTGCTCCCATGTTCAGACACAGGACCAAGCTCTCCTCTGCCCAGACCCTTCACATTTTAGCTGATTTCCAGGAGACCTTTCCCCCAGCTGATTTCCACCCAGAAAACCCATACTTTAGTCTCTGGGCACTGGCAGGCATCAGGCATTGGGCTAAACCTAGTGGCAGTAGACTCTCCCAAGATCAAGTCCACAGAAAAATTCCCAGTTGGTGGCAAAGCCCTTGGCAGCACAGCTAATCTCGCCTTCTCCCCCCAGAGATGGGTGCCGAAACACCAGCCAGCAGGTGGCTTGGCTCTGCTTTCCTTTCCTTTGGGGAGGAAAGCCATCAGGGGTGACTAAGCCCTGAGTAAACTGTTCCCAGCCTCACTCCTCCAGGCCCGGTGTGGCCAGAACTGTTTCGGGACAAAACTCAGACACATCCCTCAGCCCCGACCTTTGCAGTTACCTCTCTGGGGAGCACTCCGCTGCTGCCGCTCACAGAGATCTGTGGCTCGTGGGCCTTCAGGGAGACAGAGGGATCTCCGGTGCTGCCCACCTGCCCTGTGGTGCCTTCGGCAGCCTCTGGCCCGGCTTCCCTGCCACAGCACCAGGAGCCAGGTACACTTTCCTGATTAAGCTTCAAACGGCGACACACCCAGAAGGGGAGGGAGGAGGGCGGTGGGGGTGGGGGGCTCCTCTGATCTGGGATCCACTCCCAAGGAGGAGAGAGGGCCACTCTTGGCCTCCTGTGATTGGCTGCCCTGAGTCCAAGTGAGACAAATGCAGCTCCAGCTGGAGCCAAGGGCAAGTGGAGATGCTGTCCTCTCCGGGTGCTGTCCAGCTGAGGGCCAAGGGGGGGACGGCCCACCTGGCCCCTGCTGGCAGGGAGGCTCCGAGAGCCTCTAAAATGGAAATCGGTGCCCAGGAGGGACTTGAATTAGAGTTTAGGAAATGCCTCCTGAATGTGCAGGGTACAAAGCCCTGAGAGGCACAGGGAGTCTCTTCTCATGGGGGCAGCCTTATGCTTAGGGGAAGACACCCCTCTCTCTGGAGTGGCTTGATGACACCAGTTGGGGTGTTGGGAGCTGTTGTGATCACTGGGCACTCCTAGGGATGAATTGGGGACTAAGAGGGGTGCAGTGGCCCTCCGGGGACACAGTTCCAGGGCTGGGCAGGACGCTGACTCACACTGCCGGATTGGGGGCTACCGTGTGTCCACTGGGGACTTCAGGGCAGCAGAAGGCTATTCCACAAAACTGCCTAATGCCAGAGCCGGAGAGGCCTCTTGGAAGCCACCCAGGCCACAGAAACTGGCACCCAGAGAGGGCAGGGTTTGCCCAAGACACACAGCCAGCTAGCTTAGCCTTCTGCAAAGCAAGTCTCCCGCTCTGGCAAAGCTTACTGACTTAGACGCCGTAGAAGCCAGGAGACCCGTGTTCTAGCCCCTGCCTCGTCACCCTCACCTCTGCCATGAATCCCATACTGTTTCTTTCCACAAAGTCCCTGGGGAGCCTATGGGACCCCTCTCAGCAGCAGGGGAAGACACTCCATTCCCTCACGTGGTTACAAACACCACTGAGCACTTATTTCTTGCAGGCTCTGTTCCGCTCACACACACACACCAAGCCCTGCCAACACCCGGCGAGATAAGCTGCTATTCCCACTTCTCGGTTGAAGAATCGAAGACAGATTAATTTGCTGAAGTTCACACAGCTGGCTAGAGCCAGCGCTGGGACTGGGACCCGGGCGGCCTGGCTCCCGCGTCTAGGCCTCTGACCACTACGCTGTAGTGTCCTTCGGTGGGGGCCAGGTCCAGGGTTTCCAGGCATGGGTCCCCTTGGTGCCTGCTCTGAGCTCCCCTGGCCCCACTGCACCAGCAGAAGCTGGAGAAGACCCTCCCTCGCTGCTCATTCACCCCCCTCCCGACCCCACCCCATTCAACCAGTGGGAGACTGAAATCTAGGGAGATTGGGTGGTTTACAGATGTCAGGTCTGAAGGTGCTTGAGAGAGTGACCACTTCAGGGGTCCCAAACCAGCATCATCAGCACCCAGTTTCTTCCAAATTTCTGCCATTTGTACTGAGTGTTTTGCTAATATTTTCTTCATATGCACTCACTTCCCCCCTTCTCACTTGTCCTTAGCACCAATTTCCTTGAACTCACGAAGTTTATGTGCTGATTGCGTGTTTTCCCTAATACTCATTAAAATAATTACAGAACTATTGGAATAAAAAGTATTCTTCGGGGTACCCCTACAATCGCCATGCTCACGTGAACCGTACTTCAGGAGACAATGGGCTGGGTGTCCTCACTCTCCTGGAGACTCTCAGGCTCCGACAGGAGGCCTGCTGTTTGAGGTCACCCAGTAAGGAGCGGCAGCGCCAGGGCGGGACCAGGGCTCCCAACACTCAGCCTGGAGCCTTGTGCTCCATGTCCGCCCTGATGCAGTAATCAGAGGAGCCCAGGGCGCGCAGGGTCGGCCTGCCTCTGGCCTTGACTCCGAGCTCAGCTCAATGCCTAGGGAGCAAAGATGTCACTGGCCGAGGGAGCTACCAAATAATCACTCCCAGGGAGTTCTGAGCAGAACTTCAAGAGTGGAATTTAGCTGAAGGGGTAAGGGTTCCCTGGAGCCCTAGGAGCCCCCGTTACACCGAGTAGGAACTCCCTGCCAAATGTACAGAACCTTGACCAGATGGATGGGTTATGTTGTATGAGTAATGATAGTGAAGTGAGTAAGAATAGCCAATACTCACTGGGTGCTTATTTACGTGCGAATTGTTAGATTGTTCTAAGTGTTTTACATGCATTAACAATTTATTTCTTACAATAACCCAAGGAAGCAGGTAATTAGCCCCATTTCACAGTGAGGAAACAAAGGCACGTAAGGCTTTAAAACGTGCTCACAGCTGTCTAGCCGGTAGGTGGCACCCAGGCTACCGGCGCAGAGTTCGTGCTTTTAACTGCCCCACTTGCTTGACTAAACGGAGGACTGGTATTAGGGGGAGAGTCTGGCCCAGCCCTTCACAACGGCAGCTATCCCCTGAGGAGCACTTACCACAGGCTAGGCCCTGGGCCATGATATTATTACAGATGACAGGACTGGCTCAGAGGGGTGAGGGGCTGGCCAAAGCAGCCAGGTCCATTCCAACTTCGAGGCCCACACTCCGACCACCCGGCCTGCTGGCTCCCCGGAGCCTGTCGGAGTCCCCTGCGTCTGGAAAGCAAATGGTCAGGAACAGGTAGCGAAGCGAAGGTCTAGGTATCCCCCTTCCAGCCCTTCAATCACTTCAAGCTCTGCCTCCCCCTCAGCCCCCCAGGGCGGGTTAGCGAGCGGCAGGAGCCGGTAAGAAGCTGGAGCAGAGGCCTCCTGCCCGGGACGCAGGGCCCCATAGCAGACTTCGGACGAGCTGTGTCCCTGGCATCTGCGGCGCGCACCCCCCTAGGCGAGCCCATCTGTGGAGGGCCCGTCACTTCCTCCCTACCAACGCCCCCAAGCCAGTAACTCCACCAGTTCGCTCTCGGGCTAAAGACTGAGGTACGGTCACATCAGGGCCACAAGACTTACAGGCCTCAAGCCTTAGGAAACGGGGGAGCCCTTTAGGGTTCTGAGGGAGGGAAGTGGCATGATCCTGACAGAAAGAAGGCATCAACTGAGGAGTGGTGGTAGGGGCAGAAGAAGGGGACAGAATCCTGAATGACAGCTGACACTTGCGCAGTGTGGGGGTTATGGGTGACGCCCTGTGCCGTTGAAAATCCGCATATAACCTCTGACTCCCCCAAAACTTAGCCACTAACAGCCTACTGTTGATTGGAAGCCTTATTGATCACATCAACAGTCGATTAACACACATTTGGTATGTGTAGTATATACTATATTCTTATAATAAAGTAAGCTAGAGAAAATATGAAGAACATCGTAAGGAAAACACGTTCACAGTACTGCGCTGTAAAACATCCACACACAGGTGGACCCAAGCAGTTCCAACTGTTGCTCAAGAGTCAGCTGAACTTGAACGTCAAGTTGGTGGGACTTTGTGAATGATTGGGCATAAGCACCACAGAAAAGAGGAAGAATCAAGAATCGAATGACCTCCAGGTTTCTGGCTTGAACAAGCTGGTGGGTGGGGGGGTACCACCAATTCAGATAAAGAATATAAAAGTCAATTAAAGATGAGGCTAATCTTGGACATGCATATTTTGACAGGCCTGAGGTACCCTGTGGGAGGGTTCTAGCTGAGAGCCAGGGAGAGGAGCCTGGAGCTCAAGGGTCAGGTCTGGGCTAGAGAGAGAGATTCTAGAGTCAATACCAGAAAATCAGAGAATAGACTTTCAGGAGAGTACCTAGACATTAAATATTAGCTGGGAATGGAGGCCTGAGAAATAGCAAATATTTAGGGAGCTGGGAATGGAGGCCTGAGAAATAGCAAATATTTAGGGAGAAGTGAAGGGATGGTCAGAAAGGGCAAGGAGGACCAAAGAGGCAAGGTCCCAGGAGCCAAGTGAAGAATTTCATGAAGGAAGAAGGATCACGGTATCAAATGTAGCAGAGGGGGGCAGAAAAAGAAGAACCAAGGACATCCTCTAGGTCTGGCAATTAGTCATCAATGACCTTCCCTCTGGAGGGCAAAGGGTGAAGGCCCAAAAGGGAAGGTGGAGGGTGTGGAGACAGGTAATAGACTCCAAGGTGGTCAGAGGTGGACGTGGAGCCCATGGAAGTTTCTTTGTAGGGCAGGAGACCTGAACCTGTTAATAGGCTGAGAAGGACCAGGAAATAGGGTGAGGTTGAGGAGATGACAGAGGCCCCAGGAAAAAGGGGATGAGTGCGTTGGCTTTGCACAGGAGGGACATACTATCCCCAAGACCACAGCAAAGGAGGCCAAGAGAAGTATGAAGAAAAACTTGCAGAGGGGAGCAAGGAAGTGGAGAGATCACACCTACTGGTCTTGATTTTCTTAAGTAGCAAGGTAAGCTCTTCTAGGATAGGGAGAAGGGGAAATACAGGAAGGCTGCCCAGGGACCTCCAGAAAGAGTGAGGCACGAGAAAGGATTCACACCAAAGGATTAATGCCCCACCCCCCACCCCCTACCTCCAAAGGGAGGGAGGAGGTGGGAGATGGAAACCGCAAACCTCTAGTTTCTCATAAGCAGAGCAGAGCTGCCCAGGGAGGAGCAGAGAAGTCAGGCTGGGTTGTCGATCTGTGGTTGGGGTTTTGCCGGTGGAGGAGTATGGGGGATGCAAGGAAACGAGAGTACAAGGGAGATGGAACGGGTCTGAGTGAGGAATGGAGGAGAATCCACCAGGAAGCACACTGGCCTCTCCCTGTCCATTCCCTGCCTGTCACTTGCCTTTGAGCCACACGGGGATGGGTGCCAGCCTCAAACCATGGAGACCAAGTCTAAGGCTCTAGTCCTCAGGGCCAGACCCAACCAGTGTCTTCCAGGTAGCTCCACTCCATTACAGAACAGCATGTCTGGGGGGCACCTGGGTGGCTCAGTTGTTAAGCGTCTGCCTTCGGCTCAGGGCGTGATCCCTGTGTTCTGGGATCGACCCCCGCATCGGGCTCCTCTGCTGGGAGCCTGCTTCTTCCTCTCGCACTCCCCCTGCTTGTGCTCCCTCTCTCATTGGCTGTCTGTCAAGTAAATAAATAAAATCTTAAAAAAAAAAAAAAACAACAGCATGTCCGGAGGGTCCGACAGGAGACACAGCACTGCTGAGCGCACTAACATTCATCGCACCACATGAGATGGGACAGCCTGTCACTTCTGATCTTTTGTGTTCGACAGCAGGGACCCCAATCTCTGTTCCAGATGGCCAGCAAAGCAGTGGACTCTCCGTCTGCTGGGCTCCCTGTCCCTTCATCATCCCTAGAAAGATGAAGTATACTCGGCAGTAATTGTCTAAAAATCGGTGTGTGTGTGTGTGTGAGGTGAAGCATATTTAGATACTTGGCTACTAGGAATTCTTACGTAAAGTGAACAGTCATTCTAATTTTTTAAATTAATTTATCTTCAAATATTTGGCTTATTTATGGTGACAACTGATTGCTTCATATCAAATCCTCAGAACCATCAAGGACTGGCTGGATCATCTGCAGGATTTAACTAGAACTCAGACACACAGGACTCGAGGCTTCCCCCAGGCAGTGTAGTTTAGTGACGACCAGCAGCGTTCGATGCCCATTCCTGGACTGGTTATTCTCGGCAAGTTAACACACCCATCTGCCCACTTTTGAAAAGACCCGATTTTGTCTCCTCTTGAAGTGCGCTCAGCCCCACTGTGAAAGAATCACAGTGCCCCCCGCCCCCCCCCACCAGGTTTCCAGAGCAGTGGGTGGCCCTAGCAGGCGCTGAGTCAATGCCAAGCACACAAAGATCGTAGAAACGTAACCAGGGCTGGTTCCCCTGCCTGGCCTCCCAGCCGGGGCACGTGTCAACTCCACCATAAACCTTCATGCTGGCTCATCATATCTGCTCAGGATCCCACAATTGTTCTGGTCCCTTCTCAGCTGTGTCCCTTGCTTGCTTCCAAGGCCAACTCCCAAGTCTCTGCTCTTCCCGAAAGCCCCATCTGCATGTCACCCCCATCCATCCCCTTTAATACGTGTACTGGACTTTGAACTTGGGCAAATCTTGGCAAACTGAAATCCCTACCTTACATTGTTCTCCTGGCTCCCACCTCTCAGGAAGAACCCAGCATGTGGCTCTGCAGGGAGCTTCTCAATACCTGTCTGTCCATACAACCCCTGAGGGCAGAAACTTCAATTCGACCCACCTGGTCCCTAGGTGCACTGCGTCCGCCGGGGTCTTGGAGGCACCCCACGCTGCACTTGCCGGGAGGGGTTGGAGGGCCCCCTGATGGCGCGCACACTTGATGCTCTCAAGCAGGTCTGTTTCCCTGGCTGCCCCACCTCTCTGAATAGCCGTGGGTTTTCATCAGGGAAAACGTATGGATTTTGCAGTGAGCTCTTTTTACTGTACTGTAAGATACTGACATCAGGCACCGTTCGGAGTCTAAGGGGGGGATCTCCCACAAAGATGAAACACAGATCACATCTCAGGATAATTCCCCAGGGCCAGTGGATAGAGCTCGTGAGGAGCCGGGCCCCACTGGTCAAGTGAGTGGGACTCCTGGCGAGCCCCGGGCCTCTGCCTGGCCCCCACCGTGGGCCCTGCCACAGCCACCAAGACTGTCTAGGCTCTGCTTCTCTGCCCGGGCCTATTAAGTCCCCTCTCTGGGACGCAGCATTTCTCCTATCACTTGCAGAACACTCCCAGCTCTCTAGATCTCTTGAAATCCAGAAAGTGAGAGAAATAAGACAATTTAATGATGGCTTCCTTGGTTTACAGACAACGGAAGAACAAACGTTTCTCTCCATGCACTGGTACAATGAAATTCAGAGACGAGTGGCAATTCCAGGACAGGAGCTGTGGTATTCAGAGCCACCGCTCAGCCTCCTGGTCGCGTGGTCCCACCAACCGCCTGGCTCAGCACCCGCAGACACGGGGAGGTGGGGGGATGGCCCCGGCCACCTGAGGTGGGAGTGAGGGGCCGGGGCCACAGGAAGGGAGGCGCAACGGCACTGCCGTGCACTGGTGGAAGAGTGTGTACGTGTGTGGGGGGAACAAATGTCTGGGTGTGTCCTGAAGACAGTGCAGCTCAGTTGTGTCTGCAGTCCCATCGGAGCCGTCCTGAGGGCTGGAACCAAGCTGAGCTGGGGGTCGGGAGGTATGGGGGTCGGGAGGAAGGCGGCAGAGAAGGAGCACATGCTGACTGCTCTCCTCCCACACACTGAGTTCCTGATGACCCAGCTCCATCTTGCAAAGGGTAAGAACATTCCTAAGATTTGGAGCTGGAGGGGCGGCAGGGGTGAAGTAAGGAGGTACAGACTGTTCCAGTCCCGAGGCCACCTGAAGCGTCTCCGCTCCATTCTGGCCTGCCCCGCCCCCTCCCCTCGAGCCCAAAGACTGGAGCAGGCAAACCCGAGATCAGGGACCCCACCATTCTGCCCAGATTCAAACAGCTGACTACACCTTTTCTAAAGAGAGGGAGGAGAAGAAAAAAGGCCACGGGCTTCTAAAGAGAAAACCTGGGAAGGGTGGCACCGAGGGGTGGGGAAGGGGCCTGTGGCTCCGTCCAGCCCCAGAAGCTGGCAGCCGCGGCCTCTGGTCCTTGACCCAACCTCGCCAGCCCACCTAGCTGAGCATCTTATGCCGATCGAAGACCGTCTTCCGCTGCTCCTGCACCTGCAGCTTCCAGCGCTGCTGTGCGCCCTCCACACGCTCCAGCACGGTGTTCGCTCGGGGGCCCCCCAGGGAGGCAGTGGCGGCTGCCACAGAGCGAGCGTCCTGCAGGGAGAAGGAAAAGGAGAGAAGATTCAGCGCTGTGAGCCAGGGTGGGTCTCGGAAACCTGACCCGGAAAAAACACCCTTAGAGCAATCCCAAAGGCTGAGCTCCCCACAGACTGGGAGGCTGGACCTCCTCGACGGCTGGGGGCTGCTTGAGGGCCTGGCCTTGTCTTCCGTAGGGCCTTGCCCAGTGCACCAGGCCAGCTGCAGCCTCGGTGTTTGGAGAACCTGTGGGGCGGGGCCTGGGAAACGGGGTGCTCTGGGAGGAGTATGATCTGGGGTCGCCGTTACCACACAGCTATACTTCAAGTCGGGTCCCTGGCTCTACCCCACTGGCTGATTTCTGGCCCTCAGGAGGAATACTGAGTGTTGGCCACAGGACCTCATGGGTCGGCGCAGATGCCCTGATGCCATCTGTGGCTTGAGGAAAGGCATCAGTGTGTCCCAGGGTGGTTATCAGGCTGCAGAACCCCCCTGCCCTGCCAGCCACAGCCCAGGCACAGCAGGAAGACCCAGGGGCTAGGGCCTAGCTGCCCTGGGCAGGGAGCACACGGGTGCCAGTGGGGAAGATGGGCCCACCGAGAAGTCCGCACAGGAGCTGCTCTGCCAGGGGCTGGGACACCCAGCTGACTGCCCCTGGGAAAGAAGGGATATCACTCACTCAGGGAGTCTGGCAGGGATGGAAGTTTAGAGTTCAAACCCAGCACTCCCATTCCAGAGCCTACCCTGGCCCACTCTTCTCTGACAGGTTAGGATAGCTCAGCTCCTTCTCTCGGTGCCCCACTGATCCCCTTCCCCTCTGCTCTCGGAACCGCTTCTGTTGTCAAAGGCAGCAGCTCCCCTAATTACCACCTCTCTGCCTCTGAAGCTCCGGAGCCCATGCATTTCCTGCAGGACCCCAACCTGATCTTTGGGGGGAATTAGAGCCGAGGGCCAGGCCCACACCCCCGTGGGGATTTCCTCCCTCGCTCTCCCTGCCTCTTATCTCCTGCCACACATCTCTTAAGGGATTAGCACACCTCTCTAAGCCCAGAGCCGCCCAGTAAATGCAACTTTGCTTCTAATGCCCCGCGCTGGCACAGCTTCTGTCGCCTCGCAGCTGCCAGGCTGGGGAGAAGGGAGGGGTGTGTTAGACGAAGGTAGGGGAGGCAGAGAGAGCTGCCAGTTGCAGAGAGGTGGCCGGCTAGGGGTGAGGCTGGGAGGTAGTTCACTGTTGCTGTCGAGGTCTGAGTCACTGTCTCGTGAGGGACACTGCCTCCCCAGGGGCCCGGGTCCAGAACCCTGAGGAAGGCTTCCTTAGCCTGCATGGCTGAGGATCCCAGTGACACCGAGGACGCAGGTGCTGAAAGCATCAGGAAGGGGGCGCACTGAGCCCAAAGTCAAGACTCATGGGTTCCAGGCCTGGACTCCCAGGGGCCATCGTTTCCCTGCCTCACATTCCTACCTACCCCCCAGGGTCCCCCAGGGCCTATAGTAGGAGCTGGGACAGAGGGACAGCCTTAGCCACCTGGTAGCTTTGGGTTCCTGGTCAAATGACTATTCCTCCAAGCTTCAATTTAATAAAGCCCGTCTTTTCAGACTTTTTTGACTGTCCTGTCAGCAGGAGTAACATGTACCTGATGGCCCAGTGTGTGTGCACAAACCTATGCATACACAGTAAACAAGTTTTATAAGACACTTAGTAGGAGGCATTCTGATATTTGCGCTGCTCGCCTTCATTTTTTAAAATGCGGGTCATGACTCATGACACTGATTTCATGACCTAATGGCTTGTGACCCATACTTTGAAAAACATGGTTTAGGATGAGGAGATGGCTACGGCAAGGTTAAATAAAATCATAAGTATAAAGTTCTTAGTATGCTGGCCGTCACAGAGTAGGAGCTCAAGAAACGTTTCATTTTCTTCTTCCCTGGCAGTTCGGCTCAGGGGTTAAGAACACTGTGGACTCAAACAAACCCAGCTCTGACTCTTGGCTCTGACACCTACTGGAATATGACCCCAGGCAAGTTAGCTCCTGCTCAGAACCTATTTCCCTGTCTGTGAGATGGGGGCTGCTTTGGCGGCGCCTGGAAGCTAGCAAGCGCTCAACTCACAGCAACTATTCCCGTCAGACGCCAGCTCTGGGGTCTCCGAGGCGGGAAAAAGGGGGAGAAAGCTGGCAAACTGCTGCCAAAGGGAGCTGCCTTTGAAAAAGGACCATGGCACAGTACCACTTTCCAATCCCGTCCCTTCCTGGTTCAGCTGCACCAGCTGGGTGCTACCAGGGCCCAAGGGCAAGCCTCCGGGTGGCCGGGTAGGGGAGGTGGGCACTGAAGCACCACTGGGGAAGCTGTGGGCCCACCGGGACCTGGCTGTCCTGGCTTCGGGGGCCCAGGGGGCTTCTCTCCCTCCCCACCTCTCATCTCGCCCCTGCCAGGTCCCACGAGGAGTGCCGGGGTGGGAGCCCCAGAGGCAGGCTTGGAGGGATGGGCCGGCTTCAGCCCAGCTTCTCCTTGACGGCTCCGCAGCTCGAGAGAACGTCTTGAGGAGGGGAAGCCAGAGGAAGCCAAGAGCAGAGCATTAAGGGAACATGCTGAAATTCACCGCATGACCACAGTATCATTTGTCTCCCCTTCATGTAAAGTCTTAACAAACAGCTCCTAAGTGGGGGAAAGCTGCTGCTGAGAGGCTCCGTGTTTCCATTGCTAATAGTCTGATTAAAAGGTATTAAAGCTTCCATGTCTGTTCTAGAGACGGCCCGGAGTGGGGCCTCATCTGTTGCAGAATGGCAGCTGGAGGCGGAAGAGAAATCACACCATTTCCAGCCCCTTCCCTCTGATGCGGGGTCTCCGGGCGACTCAGGGAGGTGGCAGGGCAGCTTGGACAGGAGGAAGGCACCTGAGTCCAGACGGGGACCAGAGTAGCATGACGATGACAAGGGTCACTGTGTGCCAGGGGCTCTGCTAAGTACTTTACGTGGATTATCCCTAGGCTTGGGGGTCCTGGGTAACATTACTCCTGTCTGCAGACGAGGAAACTGAGGCCATGGGAGAGGAGTCCTCTTGCTGCCCAAGGTCACACAGCCCGGCGGGGGCTGCGTGGGGGTGGGAACCCATGTCTGTGTATCTCTTATCCCAGCACTCTGTTGGCTGCTTCTTTGGCTCATTGCTCCGAAGAGAGAGCCAACATGGAAAAACAAAGAAGCATGCCGGTACCTTTCCACGAGATCGGAATAAGCACAAAGTGCCTGTAAAGGCACTGGGAATCAGAGACCTCAGGCCAGAGCTGACGACCACTGTCAATATGGCCCAGAGGAAAAGAATCCCGGTCACACAGCTTGGAAAGGCCCGGGTACAGAGCCCCTCCAAAACGGGGACTACATGGCCTCCCTCAGTTTTCCAAGTTTAACCCAAATCCTTCCTACTGTAGCCAAACCTCACCGCTTCTCTGCTGCAAAGCTCTCCCGGACTCCCACACGCTGCCAGCCATCTTCCTAGGACATCCCATGACGCCGTGCCCCCACGCAGACACCCCGCCTGCTGCCTCAGCTATCACAGACAGAACACGTGTGGGCAAAGCATCAAGGCTGCCAGGCTGGCTGAGGCGCACACGCCCGGCCTCACCTCCCCCGCGTCCCCCAGCCCTGCAGCCACCCCGCTCCACACGCGGCCCCTCACTGCCGGGCCTTTGTTCCTGCTGCCCCAGGCCTTCCCTCCAATAATCACCACGCTGCTGCTGTGTTCAGACCCCACAGAAATGTCTCATTCTTAAGGACGAACAAACCCTCGGCAAGTTGACACACACGTTATCACAACGATGTTGAGGTGAGAACAATTACAGCCATTCCAGATGGAGGAAAAGGACACTCGTAACCCTGGCTCCTTCACGACCCCAGGTGCCCTCATCATCACCACCATTCTTCTGTTCCCTGCAAGTCCCTCTCGCACCAGGGGCCTAGAACTCTAGGCCCCCGAGGGCTGACATCTCTGAGGACCCCTCAGAGCTCAGGGGGCCCATGCTGCAAGTAGCAGAGAAACCCAGAGAAACCTCAAGGAAACCCTTATTTCTCCCTCTTCAAAGAGGGCCAAACCCGTACATCTAAAAAGCTCTGTTTGCCATTTCTGTCCCAGCAAATACGCTTGCTTCCTCCTTTCAAAGGGTGTCTGAGCCTGGGGATTAAGCCTAATGCTGCCGGAATCCCAGGGGAGGCAGCGCTCAGCAATCAGGGCCCACTGAGGCCTGCCAGCACTTTCAAAGGGAACACGACAGGCTTTCATCTCCCTCCTTGGCGCTGGGGCTGGGGCTGTGGGGGAGGCCTCCCTTCCTCTTCCAGACCTCTCGCCCCAGGGCAGGAGAGCTCTTGGCTACAGGAATTGGGGGAATGGAGCCAAGGGCCCCCAAACCTGGGAAGTGGTCCAATCCCCAGATCTCATCTCTGATTGGATCCCAGATTTGAGGGGTAGGGGGTGGGGCAGGGGCACTGGCGCCTGGACAGTTTCTTCCTCAAGGTCACTGAGTTATACGGGCCTAGGCAAACTTCCAAAGAGCCTAAGAGGTCCCTTTCCAACTTTCTTCCTTTTGGAGTGAAAGCTAAATCCCTTACCCAGGGGAGACCCCATCCTTCTTGCTTCCTTCTTAAGGAAACCCTCCCCAGACCACTAATAAACCCAGAGATGCAGCTTCAGCCCTGGCTCTGCCACTGTTTGGCCAGGTGGCCTTGGGACCTGCTCTCCTTGCACCCCACTCCACGCCCCTTCCCTATGTGCACTGAGAGAGGTAGGTCAGCAGAGCCACCCTCACCATCCAAGGCTAGGGGCACGGGTCTCTGGAGAGATGAGATCTCTGGGCGTTATTGACCCCAGTGTCCCTACAGCACCTGAGCTGTCACTCTCTCACGCATCCTCTGAGCTGGCTCTGAAGACCCCCTCGGCCAAGAAGTCTTCCTTCCCAGACTAAGAGGAAGAGGAGAAGCCCCCAGCCCCTGTCTAATAAAGAGCTTCCCAAAGCGCCTAGCTTGCTCCGACTGCCCGTCTCCTAACACTGGGTCTCGCCCACTGCCTTTATGGTCCTGGCTCATTCACTTGGTTTGGGCTCTGTCTTGGGGCTTCAACCCCCGAGGGCAGACAGGAGGCCTGTAACTCACACAGCGCGGCCCACGGGAAGAAGAGAAGCCCCGTGCACAGGAGAAACACGGAGCTGCTGAACCCCCAGGAGGGTCGACCTGGGGACAGCTAGGTCGGAGACACCACACGGAATCACAGGGTGAGGGGATGGGGAGCTGGGCCAGGTGCCAGGACTGGGGGCAGTGCGTGCTAACGGTGCCGAGCGGATGAGCAGACCCCACCCCCAGCTGCCCCAAGGAGTTCCCTTAACCATCCTCCAGGTACCCGGGAGCTGCACTCTGCCCCGCCCCCCGTATCTGTGCAGAGATGCTGCACCTCGGGTCAGGGCATCAGAGACTGAACACCTTACACTGCTTTCTGGAATATCAGGGTAGGAGGCGAGGGGGTGTCATCCCTCCCACCTCTCTCTCCCAGGGCAGGAAATCTCCCCTACAGTGTGTAGCGTGGGCTTGCCAGCTTCAGCTTGAGAGCTGCCTGAGGCCCCCACGGCCCCCGCAGGCCCCCAGGATATGGGGCCAGATAGCGCTTCCTCACAGGACAATCCTCCTTACGTGGCCAAAATCCGCACCCAAGGAATGGACAGCCTTGGATTCGGGATCTACTCTCAGGAACTGGAGGGCCACGTCTAACCCCTCCTTTCCCTTTAAAGCCCCCTCACACGGAGGCAGCTCTGACCTAAGCCTCAAAGTGGGAAGCACCCCAGGTCTCCTCGAGGAGAGGGGCCTGGGCCCAGACCCAGAGATGGCAGGCCACCCTCCCCTCTGGCACCACATCCAGGACAGCAGGAGACACAACAAGGCCATGCCCGAGAGCCATGCATTCCAGAGAAATCGCAGCATGGGCTGTGTAATCATGGGGCTNACAACAAGGCCATGCCCGAGAGCCATGCATTCCAGAGAAATCGCAGCACGGGCTGTGTAATCATGGGGCTGCATCTCTCAATTACTCCCCCAGCCAGGACTGCAATTACCACATTACCCCTAATCACCGCGTGTTTATTAGCGATGCTCCTCCCCATCAGAGCTGCTATTACTGTACATTAATAACCAGGTAGGCACGCAAGGTTTCCTCCTGAACACAGACCACCCAACTGCCAGTGCCACCACCTCCCAGGCCCCAGCTCCCAGGGCTCATCCTCTCTGCTCCCCCTCTGGCCAAACTCATGTCAGCAGGAGACTGCACGCAGACTGGGAACGGTCCAGCCACATACCCAGGAGAAGCAACAGGGCCCATGGATGGCCAGGCCTCCCTCCTTCCCCGGCCTCGTCCTCTTGCTTGTGCTGGCCCAGATCCATGATGCCCAATGGATGCACATGGAGATCTGAGCCCCGGATCCTCTGGGCGCCCTTTCCCACCTCCAATGCAGCACTTGACATATTCTAAATTGTGACCTCCTGGTGGCAGTTTAGCCAATGCCTGGTGATTTCTAGTGACCCCAAACACACTCACAAGGGAGCACACCCAACCCATTATCAACTGTCATCTGCAAGAAGACTCCTCAGATCTTGTTCAATCTCCCTCTCTTAACTCCCAACTGTGGGTCCTTGTACCCCCGGCTTTACCGGGGCTGAGACTAAGCTCTCTCTCACCAACATCGGGAGGCTGCTATCATGTACCCCTTGAGGTTGGTTTGATTTTTTTTTCCAAGCTCAACATCTCCCAGTTTCTTCAACCTCTTCTGCCAGGACACGGCTGAGATGCGTCACTCTACAAGCCCCTTTGTATGTGTGCTGGTTCACNCCCCCCCCCCCCCCCCAGTCTGGAGACACACAGCACCTTCCAGCAGCAGGGAGGCACTAAGGGCAGAGCTGACAGACTGGTCTGTGCTTTTCCACAACTGCCCGGAGCCTGCACCTCCGGGCAGCACGGCAACAAGGCCTGCCCTGCCTTCGCACAGCATCGCTCTGAGGCCGCCATTGCGGCTGTGGTCCCCCAAAGGGGGAGCTCCGGGCACAAAGGGTGAGGAGCCTCCCTGGGGGAGCGAGCTGGCTCACTGCACCCCTGCTGGACCAGCTGCATATGCACACCAGGGCTCACACCTACTAAGCTTCTCACCACAGCCCACCTCTGTCCCACCCAGGGCTTCCTCTGCAGGGCACCCATAACCCCTCAGCCTGGGGACAGAGGGAGGAGGGTGACAGTGGCCGCTAGCCAAGCCGGAGCTGGCCCGAGCCCCACCAACCCTGACCTGAGGGGTTTGCAGGCTGCCTGGCGTCAGCGGTCCCCCATCTTCTCTATCTAATGGCGCCGAAACTCCTTAGCCTGATATTTGAGGCCAATAGTAATGCGGCCTAAACCTAACGGCCGCTCTATTAGCCACTATTCCTACGTGCCTACCTTATCCTCGAAATGCTCCAGATCCCTCACGCACCTCAGCACCGCTCTCCACCTTACTCCTCACTGGCCCTTAAAACCCTCCTTTTCCCTTAAGGTGTCCAGGTCGTGCTTTGCCAAGAGCAGGCACCCAACAGCGGTCTACAGAATCACTAAAGAATAAACCTGCTCTCTCCCAGTCCACCACCAACTTGACACCAGTATCTGAGCAACCAGGATATGAGGCATGTCTATGTGACTGGCCCTGGTTGGTCCATCTCCCCTCAGCCCAGAGAGGCAGTCCACCAGGACGATATGGCTCCCTCCTGCCCTAATGCCAGACATCAGGCCACCTCCTGCTTCACCTGGAAGTCCAAAGGGCGGTTCCCCGCTGAGGAAAACTCTGGAGCCTGGGTGATGTGTAGCACACTGAACAGGGGAAGAGCAAATTGGGGCATGGGGGGTAAGGCACACGGATCCCCACCTAGGCCTCCAGCATGCTCTTCTGGTTCTGCCCTGGGGACTCGCAGGCTGGGAGCCCAGGACCCCCTGTGGGCAGAAGTACCGGCACCCAGAAGCCTGCTTACCTCATTCTCCTCCTCATTGTGCAGCTGTTCGGTGTATGCATCCGGCTTTCGAATGAGAGGGTCCACCAGCATCAGGAAGGCCATGTAGAGCAAGAGGGCCCCCACCACTGACAGGTAGATGACAATGATGACCTGAAGGAGAGAGCCAGCTTGCCCCGTGAACCAACACCCCGGGCCGGGACGGCAGTGGCTGCCTTGAGCGCCGCACTGGGGAAGGGCCCGGAGGCTGAGGGCTTGGAGGCAAAGACAGAAGAGACATGGGGGCCCTATTCCACATATTTACCAGCTTTGCCCTAAACTGAGGGGACCCCACAAGGATAGTGGACATAAAAACAACAGATCATGAAGGAAGGCACCTGGATCCTGACACCCCAAGATGCTCCCTGGGGTGGGGAGTGTGGTAGTGGGGCCTACCTGGCTGTCTCTAAGAAAGGGTGGAAAGCAACGGGACACAAAGTCAGAGCAGGGAAGAACTGGCTGGTGGAGAGGCCTGAGGCCGAGCCCCAGGGCACGAGGGCTCACTCCCCACTGCCAAGTGCAGGACGGACAGGTGGGGAGCGCCAGTCCCGAGAGGGCACACCGATGGGTGGAGGGGGACAGGCTGGCAAGAAGGTATGCCCGGATGGCTGGAAGCCACATCTCCCCCTCCTGTCAGTCACCCTGCATGGAGGTGACAGCCAGTGGCAGAATGACAAACCTCTTACGTACATGGAGAGCCTCATACTGGAGTAACTTCTGTTTTACAGAAAAGACAGAATCAGTGAGGCTAATTCAATGTTTCCCAGTGTGGTGCTCTGGGCATTTAGGACAGGACTCTCCAAGACACTCGGGAGCCACAGCCCCTATAATGGTATCATGATACACCTCTGTTACTGGGACCACAAAAGCACCTTCACTCCAAATGCCCGCGGGCCGGCCAGTACTCACCTGACTAGGAACCCTGAGCCTAAACTACTCAGCCTAAGTCCCAAGGTTAGCAAATGGTAGAGATGTAACCAGGACTCAGATTTACTGACTCTGGCTCACATGCTTTTTCTACTTCCACAATGCCTGGCCATCACTGGCTTCTGATCCCAGCCTTGGCCCCAGATGGACTGTGATGAGTAATACAAGGAAGAGAGAAACCTTGGGATTTTCAAGGCAAAGCCCAGCTCAGCTCAGTCAAGGGTCAAATTCAACTGTACCAACTTCCTCCCTGACTGGGGCACCAGTGTTCATGCCTCTTTAAACAGGGCGAATGGTCAGCCCTCTTGCCTGTACCAGTCTCTAGTAGGCTGAAGCTGGGGGGTGGGGGAGCCTCCTAGGGAGAAGGACTGGAGGGAAACTTGAGGGATTAGGAAGTGTGCCTGATGAGGTCCCCGTATCGGGAAGTCCCTTTCTGCCAAACAGGGAGAGGCGACACCTGGCTCAGTATTCAGTCTCAGCCATCTGGTCCCCGGAGGGTGGGGGCCCTGGAGCATGTTCAGAGCAAGAGGAAGACGCTCCAGGAGGGGCTGGCTCAGGCAGGAGGATGAAAGGAGCTGAGTCTGCACAGCTTCATGGGGCGACGACTGAGCGGTAGGGGACAGACAGCTGCTTCCCATCAGAAAGGCGAGAACACGGAGGACCGCAGCACAGGGAAGGAGCTGCCAGCTCCCTGGCCTGGGCAGGATGACAGCAGGGAGCATCACCTCCCTCGCAGAGCCTCAGAAGGAGAAACGGGATGGACTAGGCAGTGTCTATAAATTCAATTCCTTTCTCGATGCTATTTCTAGACTCTCCATAGGACCAGCGGAAGTAAGCTGAAAACCTGGCCACAAAGAGCTTAAGTTAGAAATCGGTACGCGGGGCCTGGCTCAGAGTTAGAACCCGGACTAGGACACCCCGCGGAGAGGCTCCGGGTGGACGAGGCTCTGCTAGCGTGAGCCGTGGTCCTGTGGAGCCCACCCAGTGGCAGAGGAAAGGACAAGGCCCCTGCCCTCAGTCGCTAAGGTGGTGGCCTTGTTTACTGTTTCTCCCCTGAGTTCACGGAGCAGCCTATGAGAACAAGGTTTGGGGCCGAAGCACCCCCTGCCCAGGTCCCACCACACAGATACCTAGCCCTGGTGCACAGCTCTTGGGGGGCTTTTCAGGAGTCTGAGGCCACTCTGGAAGCTCAGTGAGACTGGGTGTTCTGGGAGGGCAGGCTTACTGCTCTATCAAAAGCATCCTGCACGGTGCCCAGACCATAAAAGGCACCTGAAAGAGACTCTGAATGAATGGAAGAAAGAAGAAAGGGAAAATTGGAAGGAACAGGAGGAAAAAAGTGACATGAAGCACCTCTCCCAGGTTCCCGGCCCCCCATATAATGGTAGCCACTGGACAGCTGTCAAAGGACAGAGCTGGCTCCAAAAAGGTATGGGAAGCAGGCCCCTGTGTCTGTGACTAGGCCAGCCCAGAAGCCAGTCCCACCGATACTTGGAATGTTCCAGAATATAGCAAAAGACTGCAAGTGTCGGGCAGCCAGGGAGCGGAGTGGGCCCGTGCCCCGAGCCCCGGGCTACCTTGATGGTGGTGGTGCTGCGCTCCTCGTACTTGCACTCACACAGCAGGCAGTAGGCCTCCACGTCGTGGCCGGGCACCGGCATGGGCTCCACCACGTGCAGGCAGTTGCTGCAACAGAGACAGACGGGGCGGTGGGAGCAGGGCCACTGGCAGCTGGCAACCCAGGAGGGGACGGTGGGGCAGAGGTGAGGGGGCTCCCAGGGTGTGGGGAGAAGCCCCCTCCCAACCCACCAGCACCAGCTCTCTGAAGTGCACCTGCGGTGTGGCCACGAAAAATGCCAACATTTCCCAAACAGCTGCCCTCAGCTGCCTTCTTGTCTCATGCTGTGCTCACCCCCACCCCGGCCCCACGTGGGCTCACCCAGTCCAAAGATTTCCAAGTCAGTGCTGGTGAGGCTTAGACAGGAGTCTTAGGCTAGAATCCCTGTCAGGACCACCCCCCAGCACCCTTCCATCCAGCTGCCTGCTAGTCACCACAGGAACGGCCCACAGGAATGACGCATTCCATGGCAACCCTTCTGCCCCAGCTCCCCAGGCCTGGGGCTGTGTCCCCAGAGCACTCCCACTGTCCACTCCACTGACCACGTCCAAACATGGTAATCACCCTTGACACTCCCTTTTCCTCTCACCTAATCCACCAAATGCTGGTGATTTTACCTCCTTAAAAACTTCCTAAGACCCACCTTCTCTATTGGCTCCCACTGCCCTGTCTTTTTTTTTTTTTTTTAAAGATTTTATTTATTTATTTGACAGAGATAGAGACAGCTAGCAAGAGAGGGAACACAAGCAGGGGGAGTGGGAGGGGAAGAAGCAAGCTCACAGCAGAGGAGCCTGATGTGGCTCGATCCCATAACGCCAGGATCACGCCCTGAGCCGAAGGCAGATGCTTAACCGCTATGCCACCCAGGCGCCCCACGTCACCCCCTGCTTAAAGCCTAAAGGTAGTCAAGGCCTCCACAAGGCCTCTAGTGTGAGGCCAAATGAGCTGCTCCCCCTGGGGTCCCCACGGCTCTACCTCACTCCAGGCTGCCTCCCTGTCCCGGCCCATCCCCTGGCATGCCTCACCCCACTCCCCATCCTCCAGTTCTGCTGATCTTCTGGACTCTTCTCTGAATGAGTCATGCTCCCCTCCTTGACACATCTGCTTTCTGCCAGGAATACGTGGCTTTGCCACCTTCCCTTCCCACTTTGAGCTCTACACATCCTTCGAGATCCAGCCCAAAGATCTGACCTCTGCCCGCGGCAGCCAGCACCCACACTCACCTCTATCACAGCACTGACCACACTCCACTGTAATCCCAGCTTTATTTGTACGGTCTCCCCTGGTGGATGCTAAGTTCCTCGAGGACAGAGGTCATCTCCATCTTCCCAGCACCCAGCACGGTGCTGGCAGAGCAGGGCTGAGGGGACAAGCTCAGGGAACAAGCTCCTGCCAAATGCATCCCTTTCTAACGGTATGCCCACTTAGCCCACCTTTACCTACTGTGCTGCCAACTAAGGTGAACTAAAGATCAAAGGCCCCACGTATAGGAAGAGAGAAGTGAGCTCAGGAAGGCAAAGTGGCATCGCCAACACGATGAGGTCAGGACCCAAATCCTGATCCTTGGCTCGTCTTTCCATGTGACAGTCCATCTTAGTGGGCCCTGGGCCTGTGCTCAGCTCTTTACTTGGGCCTCTTGATCGGTCCCAGCCTTCTTCGGATCAGCAGGTTTCAACAGGTACGGTTCACAGACCACAGTAAGCAAATGACCTCGAGAATGCACCTTTATCATTACCACTGGGGAAAGTCAACCACACTCTCAGAGGTGCACAGAGGCAAACCAGGCATCACACAGCAAAGGACATCCAGGTCTGGGGCTCTGGGCCTATGTGCTCCTCTCTGGGATACAAGGGTTGTACCAGATGACCTTTAAGGCCCTTCCAGTTCTGACAGGAATCCTGCAAGAGTCAATGGGGAGAACTTGGGAGACAGTTTCATTAAGGGTAGTAGGTGGAAACTGAGGCTGGGCAGGATTCTAGGATCCAGCGACATCATTGGCAACACCCCTGCAGGGGTGGGGGTGGAGGGCTTAACCTATGGTCAGCAGGTCAAATGTACAGCAGGGTGACTACAGTTAACAACCCGTATTATAGGTCTTTCAGGTCTCTGAAAACAACCAGGCCTATTCTGAGCTATCCCAGGGTCCTTCTAGACTCAGCCCGGGTTTCTGGCAGAAGCATCAAAGATGTGTGATGTGAAGATCAGGTGTTGAAATAAAAATGAGGTGTCCTCTAAAAGCATCTGGTTCCCTTAAAAATCCAGTATGTAGCATACGCGATTTCCCCTAACCCCTGAGGATTCCAGTTCCACCTCTGGGTAACAACTTCAACACATCATTCCTCACTGCGTGAGTGGGTCATCGTCCACTGTAACTAACTGCACCATTTCCAGACCCCGAACGCTGCCACGTCTGGGAGCAGCTGGGACAAGGCCAGGTTCACGGACAGCACTGGTCATCACTGCTGGGACCTCCTCTTCTCCAGGAAGTCCCTACAAGCCTCCTGAGGTCCAGATGCCTCCCTTTCTGAGCCACACGGGGTCCTGGTTTCAAAGGCCACTCGAACGCTGTACTGGGATGTGCACACTCTCTGCCAAGGGCAAGCAAGGTGGGGTGGCAGGGGCCGCTGGGAGGAGCGAACCCCGGTTCTTCAAACTGGAATCCTGCCACTCACGGGAATAGGCTGTAAAGGGGTTAGGGGAATAGTAACTGAAAAGCTGAAATCTTTCTGCTGTCTCTGGCCTCTTGAGAGTCAGTAAAACCCTAAACATGATCTTGCTCTAAGGATTTCATTTACCTTTCTGGGGATCAGTGGTATCGAAAGACTCCAAGGACTGGTCAGAGGACATTAAGGGAGAGGTCTACAGAGAAAGATAAGCTGGGTTTAGTTCTCCGCTCCGCCGCGTATTCTGCGATTGTAAGTAATTTATTTATCCCCTCCGGGTCCCCGTTTCCTCATTTATAAATGGAGGCTGAATTCATCACTGTCTTTCAGGCTGTGTTCTCTTGGGCACCCCAGGAACCACTGGGCAAGAAGGGGATGGAGGGAGGGGCTGAGGGACCAGTCCCTCTTGGCACCAGGTCTGATTTTGTTTCGCATGCTGTGTTTCCAACACAGATTCTGTCTCTAGAAAGGTTCGATCTCTAGAAGTCGGAAAGACACAGAACTAACCTACTTGGTTCTTTCCTACTCTGGGAGCACCTCTGCAACACATCTCCTCAGCAGACCCACCAACAGAGCATCGTTACGGTTTCTGCCCTCCCACAGGCATGCGGTTATGAACCCCTAGCACTCTAGACGGCAGAACACCAGCCATGCAGGAACATAAAGGCCATGACCTGTGAGTCCCACAGCTCAGACAGTTCTGGCCTGGCTCCGCAGAACAAAGGGTAAGAGGATTCTCCCAGCCATGGACCCAGGTGACAGTAGAGTGGCAACAGTGGCAGAGACCTGAAGATGTAACTGGTCTCCTCTGGCCCTCACCAGGGGGCTGGAAGACCACAGGTCAAGTCCCCCACCCTACCCCTACAGGGGTGTTGCCAATGTTGTCGCTGGGTCCTAGAATCCTGCCCAGCCTCAGTTTCCACCTACTACCCTTAATGGGACTGTCTCCAAGTTCTCAACTTAAGCTTATTCATTAAACAATCCCCTAATTCTGACTTCTAAGGAGAAGATAAACCATAGCCTGAGAGGTCCAGATGGGACTCCTTTCTCCACAGGCATCCAAGCTTGGGTTTGCAGGCCATCCTATCACCCCAGCCAGAGACAGGGGTACGAAAACCTGCTGTTGCCTGTGGGAGGTAGCCTTATTATCTGCTGCGGGGCTCCGTCTGTCAATTTATTTATTCATGTTATTGGAGCTATAACCACAAGATACAAGGAGGTCACAGGGGCTCCTCCCAGGACTTCGCATCTTAGGGCTTTGTGAATCCATCAGGACAGGTGAAACCAGAGGAACAGTCTCTGCTGTGGGAGGAGCTCCAGTTTTCAGGGGCTGTGCTGTTAAGTCTGACGATGATTATCTATGTGGCCTCTAACAACGCATGATAATATATAATAATTTTAGCTAACATTTATACAGCACTTACAGCATGCCAGGCATTGTCCTAAGTGCTCTGACATGCGCATGTACCAGCAGGCACGCGCGCACACACACACACACACACACACACAAAATACTCAAAATACTGCCATCCATCTTATGGATGAGAAAACTGAAGTACACTGGACAAGAAGTCACTTGTCACACGATGAACAGGGGGCCAACCTGGATCTGAAGCCAGGCAGGCCGTATCCCGAGTCTGCACATCTAGCTAGCCTGCCTCTCGGAAAATCACTCAGACTATCTCAGAACTGGAGAAGTTCCAAGTTCCCAAAAGCTGCTCTGAACCAACCGCATCCTAATGACCTAAGGAATGTTATAGGAACGTTACTCCTGCCCCCCTGCTCCCCAGTATTTACTGAATCCGATTCGTAGGGGGAAGAAGATTATGTACAGCAGCGCGACTATAGTTAATAAAACTATATTATATACTTGAAAGTGGTGAAGAGAGTAGAACTTAAATGTTCTTACCACACACAGACACACACACACGGTAATTATGTGAGGGACACAGGTATCAACTTTACTGTGGTAACATCTCACAATACGTATGTGCGTCAAATCATCAGGTTGTACAGCTTAAACTTACACAAAGTGCTACGTCTAACGGATCTCAGTAGAGCTGGGAAGAAAGAAAACAACAAAACCCCACATCTCGGGAGCAGGTGGTGCTAGGAATGTATTTTCTCAAAGCCCACCTGATGATACTGACACACAACCAAGCAGGGACCCTGACCTAGACATCCCCTCCTTGTGATGAGAGTCCCTTCCACAGTGTCCTTAGCAAAGAATCACCCCATCTGTGTTCAGATCCCTCCCAGGATGGGGCTTCCCGGCTCTTAAAGTAGCCTGGATTAGAAATGCTTCCTTGGCTTGCACTTATATCTGTTTCCCTGAAGCTACCCTTGAAGCTATTTCTACTGGCTCCAATCCTACACCAAAAAACCACATTGAACGTAACTGATTCCCACTCCCATGTGCCCCACCTCCCAGAGCATGCCAGCCCTGCTCCTGGTCTTTGCCAGCCACCAGATGTCCCCAAGCCCTCTCCTCGTCAAGCCTCCCTTAAGCCACTCCTTCTAGGATATGGTGTTGAAACTTCCCTTCACTAAGCTGGTCTCCTTTCTCTGAACGAATCTGTGCTTCTTCTTCTCAGTTTTTAAAGGGAAACATCCAGAAATGAATTCAGGACTCCAGGAGTATAACTGAAGTCTCTGGAATTCTAAAAAGGGAGCACTACCTATCCCATCTACCTTACAAGGCATTAATGAGACTAGTACAGAATAACACATGTAACAGAGCTTTGCAAAAGTACACAAAGGGTTCCATCGTATGTGGGCATACTACCTACCTCTCCTAATTTTCTGCTACCATTTTGCATTATTCACAAACACTCAAATCAAAGCAAAGTAACAAAATC
This sequence comes from Ailuropoda melanoleuca, assembly GCF_002007445.2. Taxonomy (NCBI): domain Eukaryota; kingdom Metazoa; phylum Chordata; class Mammalia; order Carnivora; family Ursidae; genus Ailuropoda; species Ailuropoda melanoleuca. Next base: position 100,949,071 of record NC_048225.1, read on the forward strand.
CACTTCTCTGACCAGGAACTCCTCGAGTTCAAGACACCTGGGTCCTCTTCCCAACTGGCTGTGTGACCATGAACCAAAAAGTCCTTTGTAGGCTCTAGTGGGAATGCAGAAGTCAGCTTATCCTCCAGAGGTCCAGGAACCCCAGTAAACACCTGTAAACTTCAACTAGTTGTAGCAGCCTCGAGCCAGCCTGTACAGCGCCTTACCAGTCCTTCTGTGACACATTCTGGTTGTAAATGTGCCCACTGATGTTTCTATATGGTGGACAGATGCATTTGCAACGGATATCTTCAGAGCTCTGGAAGAGAAAGTACATGGTAGGCAAGTAGGCAGGGCCCCTGGCTTTAGGTTCTAGCAAGACCTTCAACTGTGAGTTCCCTGTTCTATATATGAATGCTCTTGACCTTTCCCATCCCCAAGTCCAGCAAGGAATGACTTCTGCAAAAAGGATGCTAATATCACAGGACCCTCAAGACCGAAACTGTCCAGGCGGCAAGGGAGACTCACAGAAAGCTGCCTCGGGCTGCCATTCCCCAATAGGGTGCCTGGGAGCAGTGGTGTGTGTGGCAAGCAAAGTGACAGCACTCTAGACTCTGGACCCCACACCGGCTGTGCGCACCTTTGTCCAGCAAAGGTGAGCCCCTTCTCAACCCCATCCCATCTCCAACTATGTAGGTTAGGATTAGGGGAAGGTAAAGGGCAGGGGTACACAAAAAGTGGATCATTTCCATGGGAACACCCTTAGAAAGTTCTTCCTCTCTGAAATGGGTTAAGAGACAACACCACAAATACTTTCATTCCAATCAGGAATTCCCCAGAGGGGCTGGAAGCAAACCCTCAGACTCAATCTTACTTAAAGCCTTGGTGACCTTCTGAATTTTAAATTCCATAGAGCTGCCCAAGTGCAGTTCTGGGTCATTTACCCCTAAAGAATGGAAATTTCTCAGGCATTACGGCGCTTGGAGGCGCTTGCATTGGTCACCCTCCGTGTAACAGAAACTTCCAGCTGTGTAGGACTTCACATTTAAGGAGCATTTCCACAGACTGTATTACTCGATTCTCCTTAAGTAGGGTAGTAGACATTATAACCACCCCGATTTAACCCAGGAGCAACGGAAGGTATGGAGAACTTAGATAACTCCTCCAAACACAAACTCCCTCGCTGGAATCTCACCTAGGTTTCGTCTGATCCAGAATGTGTGCTCTGCGCTCCACCCCTCTCCCCTCACTCCACCCTTACGCAGGCCTGCAGTCGGGCGCCCTAGAGAACACTCCCCAAACTACTACGGTCCACTGATGAGTGAAGGGCAGGGCTGGAGCAGCAGCCACCTCTGCGGAAGCCCCGTCTGCCGGCAGGGTGGTCGCGCGAGAGGTGCTGCTGGCTCACCCCCCTCACCTTGTTGGCTTGAGCTGGGGGCAACAGCAAGCACCCGACCACGGCCACCAAACACAGAAGCTTCATGCTGATCGGCTTGGGAGGCCAACCAGACCGGACACCTGCATAAGAGATAGGAAGTCGGGAAGGGGAAGGTGGCCACACCATACCCAGCACTCTCGGCCCTTTAGCCCTCCCGCCGCCGGGACGTAGGAATCGGGTTAGGGGCTGGGTTCAGCATTCCAGGGCCTCCTAAACCCCTGTGGCCAAATACTGCCTTCCCTCTCCAAGTCTCTGGCTCTCCATCGCCACCTGGAGCGCCCGGAAGAGGGGACCTCCCGGGGACACGGCCGCCGGGGGCCTCGAGTTCCTAGGACTAGGCCGGGCTCTGACCCTCGCGGCGCGTTCCACCGCCCTCCGCCATCTCCGCCTCCGCCTGCCCGGCAGCTCCTCCCCGCTCAAGGCCCGATGAAAACTTTCGGTGCACAGGCTGGGAGCCTTGGCCCGACAGCCAAGGCCAGTGCCCCTCTAATCAGGGGTCTCGGGAAGGCCTGGGACCCCCGGGTGCCCCCGAGACCCCCGTACCCCTCCCCCAACGCCCAGTCCGCTAACCTGTGAGCCCCGCCGCCGCCGCCGCAGACCAGCTGGTCCCGCCCCCTCTCGGTCTCTATTGGCTGCCGGAGCAGCCTCTCCGCCCAACCTCGCTATCGCCAAGGTAACAAGGCCCACCTTCGCCTGGGCTTGGAGGCTCCCGCGCAAGGGAGAGGAAGGCATTTCTCAAACCCGACCAAACAAGAAAAGGGAGCGTCAACCTTCCAGACAGAAACGGGGAAGGGTCTTGCCTGGGTGTGGCCTGTAAAACTCCCACAGCCGTGCTTCGCCCCTCTTCGTATTACAAAACTCGCGGGTCCGGAGAGGGGCTAAGTTTGTTTCATCTTGTTGTTTTATAAAGAGAAAGCACTTTATACACAATAAGCTAGTAACAACAACAATAACCTTAAAAACCCGATAAAGGCCTTTGTCCTCACTCCCAATCTGGAAATGTTAATTAGGGATGCACATTTTTGTGGCACAGGACTTTACCAGGCCCCACCTCTGCTCTCCCCCCGCCCAGCGCCCCAAGGAGAAGGAAACCAGGGGTGGCATCGAGGCTGGGCCTGGGAGGGTCGTGCGCAGCCACTGCTTACCTGGTCTCCCCGCCCCCACTGCTGTCTGGACCTGGCAGACTGGGGCAAGGTGTGCAAGGCCCACACGGGGAGTGGGGAGTGGGAAGCTTGTGGGGAGGGAGGAAAGCCTGGGGTGCTGAGGGGCAGATGGGAGCTTTTTGCCAGCTGTGAAGGAAAGAGGAGCCGTCTGAGTCCTGGGTACCAGACCCAGAGTGAGGACACCTAAGCTTTGGCCCTGGCTTTGGCGCTAAGCAGCTATGTTACCCTGGAAGAGCCACCTTCCCTCTCTGGGCCTCAGCGTCCTTAATCTTTAAAATTAGCTGATTGGATACTAAAGTCCCTTTCAGCTTTGAAGTGTTGGGATTCCTGGGAGTGGCTTGATGTGGCCCACACTTGCCATTGGTGGCTGGAACAAGCATAGGGGCTGGGTGCAGGCAGAATGAAACCCCTCTTGGGCACTGTGGACAGTGTTAGCCTCCTTCTGTGGAGGTGGTTGGGTTTATATTTGTTTCTCCTATTCATGCCTTAGGCCTCTTTAATTCCTCACCACCTGGCAGACCACCCTACCCTTGGTGGGTGCTCAGGCAATGTGTGCTAAACCAAACTGGGTAGAATTAAATTAAACCTCAATGGACAGCAGGCAGGAGGCACAATGGCATGACAAAGCCATGGCTCAGTGAGCTCAACGATTAGGGCATGAATCCTGGTCCCCCCCTTCCTTCCTGGTTGTGAGGATGTGGGTGGTTGGCTTCTCCTCTAGGGAAGCTTCGGATTCCACATCCATAAAATGGGGCTAATATTACCTACCTTCAGGGTTGTTATGAGGGTATAATGAGTCTATATTGGCAAAGCACCAGGAACGGTGGCTAGCATAAGGTGGGGGAGGGATCTATAAATGGAAATGTCAGCTCATTTTGGGGGTCAGAATGTCTGCTTTGGTGAATAGGCTGGGGCAGAGACAGGATGCCTGCCACATGGGAGCAGAAGGGACAATTCAGGCCCTGGAAAAATACCTTCCTCCTCCCAAACCATCTGCTATATGGAGGTGGGGACCTTCACGGGGACAAAAGCTATGGGGCTCTCATCACCTCCAAGGCACACCCTTCTGATAGCCAGCACGCAAAGTGCCCAATGCTGAGTTCCCTGTCTTGCTCATCTAATGGAAGCCAGGCCTGCTTTTCTCAAGTCCCAGATTGTGGTGTCAAATTATCTTTGACTCCACTATCTCCTATCTCCAATCTAGTCTGTCTAGGTGTCCCCGTGGGGCAGCTACATCCCCCTGCCTACATCCTGCCACAGCCACACTTTGCTCCCTGAAATACACTCCCTTCCTCTGTCCTTCTGCTTCCATCCCATCTTCCTCCAACCCTGTTTTCAGCACAACGCTCATTGCTCAGCAATCCCTGGTAGCACCCTGTCGCCTCAAATCCAAACGGCTCCACCTGGCATCCAAGCCCTGGCTGCCATTTCTGCCCTCCCCCACTCCATCTCCTCTCCGGTTACTCCCCTCCAGCCATCTTTCCCATATTTGACTTTGTTCACACCAGTCCTCCCATAGGCTGCCCTCGCCCCCTCAACCCTACCAATCCTTATTCCTTCATTTCTTTCCAATCGCTGCCCCAAGCGCTTCTCTTCCAGAAACTTTTTCCAGGGAGCCCTAGTTGACCCAGGGCACCTCATCCTCACACATTCCTCCCTGTGCCCTTTGTTTAAGAACCAGACCATTGAGATGAGTCTGAACCTATGCATTCAATTCAATTCCACAAATATGTGCCGAGCACTGTCAAGATACCAGGAGATACCACAGATAAGCCCCATGTGAACCCTGCTTTCAAGAAGTGTAGTCTCATTGAGGAAAAATCATATGGCCGGGATGTAACTTAAAACAGAAAGTGAGATGTCATAGAAGAGTTTTCCCCCTGAAAATACAGTTGAGCACTGTGTACCAGGCAGTGTCCTAGCTGCCAGGGATACATCAGTGAACAAGATCAACCCTGTCCCTGCTCTCATGGACCTTGAAGCTTATCGCAGGAAAATGACAAATCAACACGTAATTACAATTCCAGGTGATAAGAGCTAGGGTGGGGAAGATCTGCAGAGGCTGGTGGGAAACCTAGACCGAGGGCCAGGGGAGCCCAGAATAGTAGCAAGGAGGCTTTGAAGGTACTGGGGCCTACTTGAGCTGGGCCAGGGTGGAAGGCAGAAGAGTGGCCTTGCCCAAAATATCCACATCTGAATCCCTAGAACCTGTGACTAGCTTACCTCCCATGGCAAAAGGGATTTTGCAGATGTAGTTAAATCAAGTTCCTTGGGATGGGGAGAGTAGCCTGGATTATCCAGATGAGTCAAATCTGGTCAGATGAGTCCTTAGAAGAGGGAAACCTTTTCTGGTTGTGGTCAGAGAGAGAGATGAGACAGTGAGTCAGAGAAATCGAAGATGGAAGGGGCCAGGAGCCAAGGAATGAGGGTGACCTCTAGAAGCCGGTAAGGGCAAGGATCAGATCCCCCCTAGAGCCTCCAGAAGGAACTTCATTTTAATTCAGGGATATCTGTGTGGACTTCTGACCTACAAAACTGTAAGATAATACATTTGTGTTGTTTGAAGCCACTAAATTCACGGTAATTCATTACAGCAGCAATAGAAAACTAATACGGCCAGGAGGGTGCGCAAGATTTGGAACAGAATTTAGGAGCAGGGTGATGATGGGAAGGACATTCGAGTAGAGGGGGTGTAGGAAGAGATGGCACTGTGAACATGCAGGAGGAGAAGAACAAATGGTTCAGTCTGGCTCAAAACCAGGGCAAGTAAATAGGAAGCGAGGGCAGAAAGATAAACCAGGCCCAGAACTTCCTGACAGCAGAGGGTTGATGTGAGCCAGGAAATGAGCCCAGGCCCCGGCATGGGGGTCTTGGACGGGGCTAGGACCAGGCAACCTCAGGAATGTGCTCCCTCCAGCAAAACGAAGCCAAATGAAGCTCCGAGCTTCCTGTTGCTTCTACCTGGGACTGTTGGTCTCCATCCTGCACCTGGCTCCCTACTCCCAGATTTGGAGCTTTGGGATTTAGACCACAGCCCAGACCCTTGGTTTCCCTCTCTGGTACCTGCCTTTACCCCAACAACCCTAATATCCTTTGGCCTAAAAAGGCCAAGTCTTGGCATCTGTGCCAGAGCTGAAGGTCTGGGGTCCTCCTCACTCCCTGTCCCCACTCTTGGTTCTCCTGGGGAGGGACTGGACCGCTGTCATCACCCCGAAACTGTGCCTACTCTCCGTGGCATCAGCTACGTGCCCCTGCTCTTCCTGTACTCCCCAGCAAAGCTAATCTGTCCAGCGCCTTACAGCCTCCAGCTCCTAGGACAGGATTGACTTCCTAATTGGTGCACCAGCACCTATGTTTTCGTTCCCCCCCCCCCAGCGAACAGCTTCACTAAAGCATCATCCAACCTAAGCAGAGAATAAAGCTCAAGGGCTAGCAGACACTTGTAACAGGCTCTAAGGGGCAGTGATTGGTGATGTGGGTTACAGACAAGTCTTTGATCCACCCCTAATGGGAAGTCATCACTCCGCGCCTAGATGGCAGGTCAGCGGCCCAGGGATGTCCTTGAGATGGGGTGGGCACCATCCTCAGATACCCTGAGTATGTCTGCTCTCTTTGACCACAGCAGGCATTCTCAGGCATCGGGGGCACAGAGCTGAGGGCAGGGGGTGCCCCGCTGTGTAGCACACTCTCCCAGCTTCGTGTCAGCCTGACATGTGAACTGTCTGGGCCCCCAGAGTTGCCTTTTCGCAGATAGGCTGCTCTCCTGAAACCAACTGACTAAGACGACACTTAGTCAAAGAACAATTATATTTAATGGAATGAAATGCTGAATGAAAGCATTATTCTATCTAAGGTATAATACATGACATAAACTTTGCCCAGATACACACACACACACACACGCATTTGTAGGTAGCACACACACACATATTTAAATTTAAAATTTAAATTCTGGACCCACTTTACGGCAATCATTCGACCAGCAGTTACTAATGAAGCACCATTCTGTGTGCGATCTTGCACTAAGTGGTCCCTCTCCCTCTGTTGTATCTTTCTTGGCTCAGCTTCTGCCTCTGTATGTCCTCTTCTGGATACAGCCCCGCAGAAGTATAGAACAATAGTTCACTTTGGGTTTCAATTTTCTTAGCCACACCAAGTATCTTGAGTTCTATTTGATCAGCTCGCAAAAGGACATGAGGCAGAATGGGGTTTAAGTAAGTACCTTGGACCAGAAATCACAAGATCTGGGGTCTAATTTGAACTCACTCCTGTTCCAGCACTAGCCTGCTAGGGCCTCAGTTTCTCCCAAAAGGAATTTGTTTGGAATAGCAGCTTTAAATCTTTTTGGTCTCACGTCCTGTGACATAATAGGAAATATATATATATATTGGTCTCTGCCATGGTTCCTGACACAAATTCCTAAAATCTTTTAATTTTCTGAATGCCAGCAACATCTGGCATATACTCCTAAGCCGTTGGGAATTCCTGGCTGATAGGAGCATCTTTTGTTCTATTGAAGTGACTCTTGGTGGGCTTCTGGGTGAGGGCTGATCACTAGGAAGACGAAGCCAGGATTAGAAGCTTGCAACTTTCGGCCTCATCCCCTACCTCCGCAGAGGGAAGAGGGGCTGGATAATGAGTTAGTAATTGATCATGCTTGCATGATGAAGCCTCCATAAAAATCTCGAAGTATAAGGTTCAGAGAGCTTCCGAGTTCCTACACACATAGAGGTCCTGTGAGCGAGGCGTGCCTGAAACGACCAGAAAACTCCGCACCCGTGTCTCCACACCTTGCGCTCTGCATCTCTTCCATCTGGCTGTTCCTCAGTTGTGTCCTTTCCTGATAAACTGGCACTCTAATAATGAAAGTGCTTTCCTGAGTTCTGGGAGCAAGTTATTGAACCTGAGGAAGGGGTCAGGGAACCCCAATTTCCAGCTGGCCAGTCAGAAGCACAGGGGAGAGCAGGTGACTTGCCACTGGCATCTCAAGTAGGGGAAAAGGGACAGTCTTGTGGGACTGAGTCCCCAACCTGTGGGGTCTGCATTAATACCAATCAGGGTCAGGACTGAGTTGAATTGTAGGACACCCAGCTGATGTCGCAGAATTGTGGGACATGGGCAAACCCCACACATCTGGTGTCAGAAATGTTGATGTGTGAGAGTGAGCAGAGAAGGGGAAACGGTTTTCCCCTATTTTCATGTCCCCTTTACACTTAATATTATCGAGGACCCCAAAGATCTTTATGTGATCATACCCATTGATATTTACAGTATTAAAATTAAAACTGAGAAAATTTTAAAAACAGCTTTTTTTTGTTTTAAAATAACGATAATAAACTCATTGGGTGCATAAACATCTTTTGATGATAAAACCCTGTATTTTCCAAAAGAAAAAACAGTGTGAAGAGTGGTATTGTTAAAAAGAAGAGAGAGGGGCGCCTGGGTGGCACAGCGGTTAAGCGTCTGCCTTCGGCTCGGGGCGTGATCCCGGCGTTATGGGATCGAGCCCCACATTCGGGCTCCTCTGCTGTGAGCCTGCTTCTTCCTCTCCCACTCCCCCTGCTTGTGTTCCCTCTCTCGCTGGCTGTCTCTATCTCTGTCGAATAAATAAATAAANATTTTAAAAAAAAAAAAAAAAAAAAAAAGAAGAGAGAGAGAGAGAGGTATTGTTTTACATTTCTTGCTAAGTCTACTTACTGTCTGGTTTCATAGAAGACAGCTGGATTCTCACATCCACTTCTGCACTCAGGCAATTGTGAATTACGTGTCAGTGCATATCATCTGCCTCCGGAAACAACCCACCCCCCATGCCTGGAAGAAAATGAGAGTGGAAAAGGTGACTAGGAAAATCGTTCGACCTTGTGATTGCCCTGAGTCTTGGGGGCCCACACGGTCCTCAGACCGACTTTGAAAACTGCTGGCTTAGAGACCCTAACATGTTCACCAGAGTTGACATTCTGTAGGTCTTTCTGAGAAGGCTCTGTGGTAGTGTTTTTCAGAATACATTTTGGGGATCACACTCCCAAAACTAATTTCATGGGATGTTACTGTACATGGGGAACTGTGGTTTCTATGAGTAAGTTAGTCTGAGAAGCCTTATTTTAAGTAAATGATGTGAACGGATTTTACTGCAGGACTTTTTAGATGCTTTGATATGATAATACATGTTATGAATCTCTTTAAAAAATATGACCATGTATAGGGTTTCCCCACGGTTTCAGCCAGACACTCTTTCTTTGAGAAGCATCTTTAAAGACTAGTGTAACAGGGAACATAATTTGGGAAATGCTGCTCCAGTGATTCCTGGGTACTTGTGCTGAGTATTAACAGATCAAATTCTATCCTTTGGAATCCATTTTTCTCTAAACAAAATTCTGCATGCATACTTTTTGGTTCTTTTAATGCAGAGACTTTATGGTAGTCATGTCGAGGGCTGAGAGAACCTCAGGTTGCTAAAAATTTGGCCTTTAGATAAGTTGCTGAAAACTAAATAGGAAGAATATTACCAATTATATTAATAGTTTTATATATATATATATATATATATATATATTTGTTGAGCAAATGAATAAGTAATATTTCTTGAACACCCACTACATGCCAGCAACCTTTTTAAAAGCACAGTAGTCAAGACAGTGTGTTCTCAGTGGAGAGATAGACACATAGATCAATGGAACAGAACAGAGAACCCAGGAAGAGACCCACACAAATATCCCCAACTGATTTTTGACAGAAGTTGGAAAGCAATTCAGTGGAAGAAAGTTTGCCTTTTCAACAAACGATGCTGAAACAATTGGACACCCATAAGCAAAACAATGAATCTTGACTGAAGTCTCACATCTCATTAAAAAATTACTCAAAATGGATCATGGACTGAGTGCCTGGCTGGCTCAGTTGACAGAGCATCTGACTCTTGATCTTGGGGTCATGAGTTTGAGCCCCACTATTGGGTGTAGGGATTACTTTAAAAAAGTGGATCATGGACCTAAATGTAAAACCTTAAACTGTAACATTTTTAGGAAGAAAAGTCATAAGAGAGAATTACAAAAATCTAGGGCTAACAAAAGCATTCTTACACTTGGACAGAAAGCACAGTCCATAAAAGGAAAAAAAATGGTAAGCTGGACTTTGTAAAAATTAAAAACATTTGCTCTGCTAAAGACTCTGTTAAGAGTATGAAGAGAAAATATTTGCAAATCACATATCTGACAAAGGATTAGGATCTAGACTATATAAAAAATTTTCAAAACTCAGTAGTAAGAAATAAAATTAGGAAATGGACAAAAGACATGGAGAGACATTTCACTGAAGAGAACATATAAAAGGCAAATAAAAACGTAAAAAGAGGGGCACCTGGGTGGCTCAGTCATTAAGCGTCTGCCTTCAGCTCAGGGCGTGATCCCAGCACTCTGGGATCGAGCCCCACATCAGACTCCTCCGCTGGGGGCCTGCTTCTTCCTCTCCCACTCCCCCTGCTTGTCTTCCCTCTCTCGCTGGCTGTCTCCCTGTCAAATAAATAAATAAAAACTTAAAAAAAAAAAACAAACGTAAAAAGATATTCAGCCATTTGGGAAATGCAAATTAAAACCACTATGCGATATCTCTATATACCTGTAAGAATGGCTAAATTAAAAAAAAAAATAGTGACAACCCCAAATGCTAGTGAGGATGTGCAGAAACTGGGTCACTCATACGTTGCTGGTGGGAATGTAAAATGGTACTCTAGAAAAGAGTCTGGCAGTTTCTTTTAAAATTAAATCCAGAGCTCCCATGCAACTCTAGACAATTGTACTTCTGGACATTTAACTTAGAAAAATGAAGACTTATGTTTGCAAAAACCTGTGCATTAATGTTTATAACATTTTTGTTAAAAATAGCCCAGAGGGGGCGCCTGGGTGGCACAGCGGTTAGGCGTCTGCCTTCGGCTCAGGGCGTGATCCCGGCGTTATGGGATCGAGCCCCACATCAGGCTCTTCGGCTGTGAGCCTGCTTCTTCCTCTCCCACTCCCCCTGCTTGTGTTCCCTCTCTCGCTGGCTGTCTCTATCTCTGTCGAATAAATAAATAAAATCTTTAAAAAAAAAATAGCCCAGAGGTTTCTCAATGGGTGAATGGTTAGGCGACTGGTACCTCCATCCCATGGGATACCACTCAGCAGTAAAAAGGAATGAACTATTGATAAATGCAACAACCTGGATGAATCTCAGGGAATTATGTGGAATTAAAAAAAGCCAATTCCAAAAGGTTACATACTTCATGATTCCATTTATATGACATTCTTAAAATGGCAAAATTATAGAAAGGGGGGAAAGAATTAGTGGTTTCCAGGTATAAAGGAGGGGATGTTGGTGGGAGGCAGTTGAATGACTCCTAAAGGGCAACATGAGGGATTTTTATGGTGACAGAAATGTTCTGTGTCTTAACTGTATCAATGTTAATATCCTGGCTGTGATAGTGCGTTATTGTTTTGTAAGATGCTACCAAGGGGGGGAGCTGGGTAATGAGTATAGTGTATTATTTCTTTAATTACCTGTGAATGAATAATTATCTCTAAATGGAAAGTTTAATTTTAAAAAAGTACCTGAATTGGTCAAGATGCGAACTCAAATTTACTTAAATTATAGTCTAACCCATGTCACATTGCTAATACTGGACTGATTTTGACTTAAAAAATGACAATTTCATATCAGTCAACCTAATAGAACAGGAATTTATTAGTTCACATAAGCATTCAAAAAGGGAGAAAAGGAAACCCCATCCTGCCACATATTTTGGTTTTTCTTTCACTTTCTTTTAATGGAGATATAACAAATCTATAGTAAAGTACATAAAATGTACCACTCGATCAATTTTTACTGTGTCAGACTCAGGCCCGGGAGTCAGGAGCCCTGTCCCCAGCTCTGCTGTTAAATCTCTGCATGACTGAAGAGGGCATGTCCCTTCCTCTGAATTTCACTTGCCCCAACTAGAAGGCAACAGTATTAAACTAGATCAGTGTTTCACAAAGTGTGGCGTGTATATGCAAGATGATTCGAGTTATACAAGGAAGAACGGTTTTTTTGCTTTGATAGGTATGCAGTTTCTTTTTGAAACTTCCATGTGGAGTTATACCTCACATGCAATAAAATGCACACAATTTTATTGAAGCGTTCTGTGAATTTTCCCCTAAGTATTCAACAAATAATGCGTATAAGCCATTTCCGGCTCCTCAGAAAGTTCTTTGTGCCCAACCCCAGTCAGCATGCATCCCCTGCTCCCAAAGTAACCAGCACGCTGAGTTCTATCAATATTAACTGGGTTTTTCCTGTTCTTGAACATCATGTAATTAAATCACACAGTATCTTCATCTCTGCCTGGCTGCTTTGCTCACCACTATGTCTTATGAAAACCACTCACATCGTTGCAGGTGGTTGTAGCTCATTCCTGTGCATTGCCAAACGGTATCCCAACGGATGAATATACCACAACTTACGTATCCCACTGCAGCTGGGCATTTGGATTATTTCTACTTTGGGGCTATTGTGAACAAAGCTGCTATTACTATAAATGTCTTTTGATGGATATGTGCACTCATCTCTCTTGGGTATGTTCCTAGGAATGAAATTTGCTGAGTAATAGAGTACTCAGATCTTCGACTTTTGTTTTCTGAACGGGATGTACTGATGTTCACTCCATCAGTGTATGAGCGTTTTAGGTGACCGGCATTGTTGCCAACACTCAGTGTTATTACATAATATCTTGTATGAATATAAGGAGGTGCCCTGGTGGTGGGAGGAGGAGGGAATAGAGACGATCTCAAAACTTCTAAGGTTTTTGCGGGGATTTTCTGACTCAAAGGGGGGTTTTTAGTGTCCTGGCAGACACACCCCTAGAGGGAGGAATGTAGAGGAGGCAAATTTGGGTAAAGAACTTGGATGAAGAAAGAGCACATGCTTAGCAAATTACAGAGACCACAAAGCTGTGTGTATGTGTCCAGGTGGGGTGGGGAGGAGGGCCCAAGAAAAGGCAATCTTTTGGAGGATAGAATCAGGGTCCAAAAGATCTCGTATCACTGTAAGGAAGGCTGGATCTGTTTCCCGCTCACGTAAATACAGGGTGGGAGAGATATGTAATGTAACCAAGGATACGTTAGTGTTTACACTAATGCACTGTAAAGTGACTGACAAACTTATTTGACTCAGGCTGAATTTGCAGAAGACCTAAGAAGTCCTTTTGATTAGAACAGAGCATTTTGTCTTTGCTCTGGGCTCTACCAGAAGCCCACTTCTGGGATGTTCTGTTCCATTTCGGAGAGAAATGCTTATGAGGAGCAGAGACAGAACACATTCAGAGCACAGTGGCCGGCACACTGGAGACCTCGAAACCCTGCCACGCGAGGAACAGCTGTAGGAAATAGGACATTGTTCTGGGAAAGAGAAATCTCAGTGGTATGATAACTGTCTTTGGCCATCTGAGGGAATGTCATGTGGAAGAGGAATAGAATTCATAGTGCATGACTCCAAAGGTCAACACTATCAGAGAAAGCTTTCAGTTTGGTATCAGGAAGAATGTTTACTAAGGTTGGCTGAAAAAGGAATGTATTGCCCGGAGAGACTGTTCTGCTATCACCAAGGGTGTTCACGTATCTTTTGGTCAGCTACTTGTTGAAGTTACCTCAGAGGGAATTTAAGCATCTGATGAAAAGTTTGACATATGACTCGAAGTTCTCTTTTAGCTCGGAGATGGCATGAGTCTGGCTGTGTGACTTTGGATTTCCTGGAACCTCTTTATAAAACAGGGATGGGTTAAGGATTCTTCAACACCAAACACATTTCGTTGTGGGCGCCTTCCCACAGGCGCTAGGTGGTAAATTTTGCGCCCTCCCGATCCATCATCAGCTGCAAGTCTGGCAGTTAGGGCGCTTCGATCGTTAGCAACAGAAACTGATTGGCTAACCTAAGGGGAAAAGCTATAGCATCTAAGAGGGAGTTGAAGAATAAGGCATAAAGGGAGCAGAAACAAGTGCATCCTGTCACAGCTTCGCCACAGGGGTGAAATGGCAGTGGATGGTCTCCGCCACCCCCATCCTTAGCCCACTATTTGGTATTCCAAGTCCAGAAGAGGGAGAGTGCCATGGACCTCATTAGGTCTTACACCTGCCCCTTGGCAAGAAAACTCAGGACACATTGTCAGGCCAAGGTCATCTCCCAAGAAGAAATCAGAAGCTATTACCAGAAGGGGCAAACAACAACAGTGTCCCCTGTATACATCACCCCTTTCTCTCCTACTCAGGATAGCACATCAGAGCTCAAGAGAGTGAGTATTCGTTACATTATGAGAAAAAACAATCTTTGACCTACTCTCCTATATCTTTCAAAGGGGAAAATGCACCCATCTGGATGCTTACGTTTTTTTAGTAGTAGCACATGTGTCACATGCTTTCATTGTGCGGTGAAAAGCTAGAAGCCTAAGAACCCGACGCCTCGGGGGTGGGGGGTGGGTGGAGACAGACAAGCCGATGGGCTTGTGCATCAACAAACAGGTATCGGGTGCCTACGATGTGTCAAGCCCTGTACTAGACACCAAGACTCATTAAGCCAGTGCAAAAATGGAAAGGTTAAATATTTGCCCCGTGTAAGCGCAAAGGGGGAGGAGGGCAGTGCGGTGAGGCTAAACAGTGTGGGGCTGGCCAGGGAGGGATTCCTTCCAGGCCTTCGGTCCTGAGGTGGCCCGCGCTAGCCCCGCCCACGAGGGACCTCCCGCTCCAGCTGTCCAATCACCGGGCACCCCACCCCGGTCTCGCCGCCCCGGCCTGCTGCCCGCTGGAGGAGGTGACGCCCCCAGAGTGAGGACATTTCGGTCCGGGCCAGCAGCTGTCACCTGAGAAAGATTGAGATTCGCCCACCAGGCGACAACGCTTGTTGTAGCCGAGACGGGCACAGCTCAGATTCCCTCCCTGAGGTAATAAACCCCGGGAAAAAATGTGACAAATCGCCGGGGCATCCGCCCTCCGGCCGGTCACTCGCTCGCTCCCTCCAGCCTTTCCCAGACCGGGCCGGAGCCTGGAGGCTTTCGGGGAGTAATCCGGTGGGGGGAGGGGTGCTCCCCGTCCTTTCTCGGGGTGCGGGAGGGAGGACTTGAGATAAACCCCGGAAGGGGGGGGGACAGAGCAGGCAGGCGGCTGAAGTCCAAGAAAGTGAGCCTGGACCACAGCGGGGGCGAGCTGGCTCCGGGCTCCGGCGCCAGCCTCGAGGTCAGGGCTCTGCGTCCCCGCCCGGGGCGGGAGGCAGGGGGATGCTGCGTCCGGCGGATCCCGGGAGGCATGGCAGCACGGGAGACACTAATCCGCAGTTTTTACACATAATCACTTCAGACAGGAAAGATTAAGTACCTGCATCTCAAACTGCGCTCACAGCTGGAAGGACTGGTGGTTTCGGAGGCGTTCCGCTCGAGTTCTCAGGGGCCCTGTGGGCCACAGCTTCCCAGGGAGGGACCAGGGGCCCCGACTCTGATCCCCGGGCTGCCACTCACTCTAGATCACATTGGCTCCCTGGACCTCAGTTTTCTCTCCTGTTCAATGGGTTACACTAAACCTGGTGCATCTTACCGCCTCTCAAGGACAAAACAGAGGATCCAAAGAGTGTTTGGAAGTTAAAACATGACAGAAGTCTAGGACCTCTCCGGCATGCGTGTTTGGTCACCAAAGAACGCTGATTTTTTTTTAAAGTCTGTAATTGACTTGAAGGAAATCAGCCTAACTGCTTGGTCAGATGAGGGTAGGAGGTAGATTGAGGGGAGATGGTGTGGGAGAGGCTGTTTTATTTGCAGGGATTCGCTCAGGGAATGAAGGAACCAGAGGAAAGCCTGGCTTGTGACTTCTGTAAAGATTCCTGTGATCGGAGCTGTTACTGAGTCTGCTGACGAGAGCAAGGAGGCCCCCCATTAAACAGATACAGAAACTGAGGTGCAGACAAGGGGAAGTGACTTGCCCAAGGGCACCCAGGTGTTGACCAGAGTTGGCTCTGAAATTTCTTTGCAGCTTTTTAAAACTAGCTTCCCTGACCGGGACCTCAGTCTTGCCTCCCCCTGCCTCCAGGTTTTAGGATTTGGGCCTTTCCCCCAAAGGGTTAGTGGGGTTGTTTCATGATTCCAAAGCATCTTAAACCCCTCCCTTAGAGCCGTTTTCTGATCCTGTCTCTCAAACTGGGAGAGGCAGAAGGTGCCAGGGGTTAAATAGTATTCCCTGGTGTGGGATTCAGCGGGGTGAGATGTTCACAAGCGCTCGCTCAGTTTACAACTTGCTGTTAATAGAGGCCATTAATCACAGCCAACTGCAGCTGGCTCCGCCTGGGACAGACGTGGCTCACCATCCCCGGGGCGGGGGGGGGGGGCGGGCAGGAGTACACGGGGAAGGAAGGGCCTCCTTCACTTACCCCTGAGGCCCAGAAATCTGTCCCGGGAAAGAGGCAGTAGAATAAGTGCTCGCACCGTGGTGACACTGGCGCATAGCACCGGTGACTCGCTCTTTCCGGCCGAGTTTCCCAAATGCCCAACCCGAGTCAAATGCCTGACCCTGCGTCTGGCACACATTAGGTACTTAACGAGTACTTGGAAAGGGTCTGGTATTTGGGATGCCTTGCCCCAAAACATCAGGAGAGAGGGAGGGAGAAGTTTGGGTGGTTTCAACTGCCATCTGGGCTGCAGAAACCTGCTGATTAGTCTCCAGGGTGCTAGAAGCTGCTTCTGGGTAGGTAGCTGGGGGACAGAGTTTTCCTTGCAAGGGGGCTGTGCGGTGGGGGCACTAGCAAGGTCAGTGGGCTCAAGATGTGAGCTTCATGTCTCAGAGCTTGCTTCTCTTTCTATGGCCTCTGGTGGGGCTCACACTGCTCTGAGTCTTGGACATCCATAATATCTCCAACTGGAGACTCTGGACCCTCTTGGATTTATTCAGAGTCAAGACCAGAATTCTGGTGGACTAACCTTCTAGCAGGCCTCCTAACAGAGTCCTCGGTGCTCAGTGCTGAGGAGGTAGGAAGGCCAGCTATCATGTTCCAGAATGTTCTATCCTAGTTTCAGATTGTGCCCGGGAGCCAAACACTGAATCATCAGGACATTGTTAGGCCTCTTGAGGTCTAAATCAGAGAAAGTATCTGTTATCTTTTGCCAACTATTTATTTTAATGCTTGAGCCTAGAACAAGGACAAGTGAACATAAGCAAGGAAAAAGATTTAATAACTTGATTGAGTCTAACAGCCACCATGTATGTGGAACTTACCTATGCCTTACATATTATTCAAATATGACGTCACCTAGAACTCCCAACAGCCTTGTGAAATAGGTATGGTTTTATTTCCATTTTGCAAGTGTGGAAACAGAAGTGCAGAGAGATTAAATTATTTGACCAAATGTCACAGAGCAAGGAAGTAACAGAGCTGAGTTTCACACCCACACTATCAGGCTCCAGAGTCTATGCTCCACCACCTAGAAAGGAGGAACCTGGGAAGAACCTTCCCGTGGTGTGGTTGTCAGACCCAGATGTCATGCACTCACAAGAATCCCCCTTCCAGCCCAGCGTGTGCAGCCCTCCCTGGAGAAGGGGGAGAGCAAGATGACCTCTGGAGGCCCTTTCACACAAACAGGCCTCCAACTCTCCCTGGAGAATTCCTCCCTATTGGACTTCACTTGCTTTTCTTTCTGTCCGGTCCAACAGGCTGGTCTGGGTCTCCTGATTGAGTTCAGCTGTCGCTGTGGGACCAGGAGAGCAGTGTGCAAACCCCTGCAGGATTAGGGGTGCCGATGGGGCAGCCACCAGAGAACGGCATCACTTGACAGGCCTCTCTCTCTCAGCAGTCACAAGGGCCGAGCCTGGAGCCCTCTTCCTGCTCCTCTGGCAGCCCTGGTCTCCCTGTGACCCAGCCCTTCTGCTTGCCATCCCCCCTTCTCACACAGCTACTGTTTTTGTACTTTTTTGTCAGACCCTCAAAGCGATCCCTCCGTCCTCTGGTCTCAGCTCCCAGAGAAGGCTGGAAGGTTCAGAAGTGCACGTCCTGCTTCTCTGCAGGATATTCCCTCCTCCGCGCCCACCTGAGAGTTCTTCTCCCAAATCTGCATGGGAGGAAATTCTTCATGTTCTTTGTCAACCTGTCTCAGCATTGACAAAGTTGTGAGGCCAGGGCATTTGGTGAAATGGAATTTCTGGGGGCAGGCTTCCAGGAACTTGTTGGGGGTACACACAAAGATTCAAAGTATTCTATTCATCTAGCCCAGGGCTCCGCACAGGGCCATAGTGAACGCTCTGTGTAGGCCCTCCAAGTTCTGTTGCAGCTACTCGATTTTGCTGTCGTAACACAAAAGCACCTCGAGAGGGTAAGTAAATGAATAGGTGTGGCTGTTTCCAATAAAGTTTTATTTACAAACACAGGCTATGGGCTATAGTTTGCTGATCCCTGACATAAAGCAGCAGTGGGCAGCTTCTGTGTCGTCCCTCCTACTGGCTAGGGTACACCTTGGACCAGCACAAGCAGGGACACTTACCTCACCCAGCCCACCAGAGGCCATGAGTAGACAGAGGCCTAGGGGGACCACTGACCAAGGGTCAGGATTGCTATCTTGGAAGCAGCCTGGAATGGGGTGCTGGGATACTGTCTTAAGAGTGAGGAGCCCCACCAGGCCTTCTGACCACTGTGTTCAGTCCTTCTGCCCTGTGCAGACAGCGTTCTTCCTAACAGAGGAGTCCCCACAACCTTATCATCGACGAACACCTCTGACTTCTGCGGCTGGAGCTACAGTGGCCCAAGGCTGATGTGCTTAGGAGAAAGCCCAAACTGGGCTGTGCATGGCTGGTGAGATGCTTCCTGTCTGGGACCTGGTGCTCAGTAGCCTTTGAGAAGTCCCTGATGGGGCCAGGCCTTGGGGAATCATCTCAGATGTCACAGAATTATTTCACTGCCTCCTGGGCACCTCTGTCTTTCCCACCTCTGCATCTCTGCATGTGCTGTTCTCTCTACCCGGAACACTCTTCCTCCATCTTCTTTGCTTACCCTGCTCATCCTGTCACCTTCTCCAGGAAGCCGCCTCAGATTGCTCCTGTTCCCCAAGTCTGGGTTGGGCGCACACCACCTGTGCTCCTGTTAAACCCCGACAGTCCCCCAGCACAGCTTTTATCATGCTCATTGTGACCACCGGCTTCCCTGAGTCCTCTGCTAGCATGTAGGTTAGGCTGAGAGCTCTGTGCACACAGGGACCCCAGCACCTGGCATGAGACCTGCTGCTCAGTCAATATTTATACAGTAGCTGGTCAAGTAAATACTTATCAAAGGAATAATCTCACCCGCGTCACTGGGCGTAGCTCTCCCTTAACTATTGTGGGAAGACATGTGTCCATCACATTCTCTGTAAACTTCCTGAGAAGTTTGAGGGAGAAGAGGTCCTTTCCTGTGGTCATAGAACCAGTCTTCCGCCTTGAGCCGCTGTTTCTATTAATCAAGTCCGGACACGTGTGCATCATACATTCCAACNATACATTCCAAGGGTGGTTTGAACAGAGGCAAACATCTTGTTACTTATTGGGCCTTCGTTTGGGGAGAGAAGTGACAGGAGGAATATTTTCCTGGACTCTGGAAGGGAGACTTCCTGTCTTCCTCTATGCTTGGGTGCCCTATTATTTCTCTATGACTTAGTTTCTCTTTTATAAACAGGAAGGTGACATGTTTGTGGGGGGGAGGGGTGAGTGAGAGAAGGAACCCTTGAAAGAGTGAATGTTAACCTCTAGAGCAGTTTGAGGGGTTTTAGTGTGAAAGGGGAGTTTCTGAGCTCATGTTTTCTTCCGAAAACTCCAACTATAATTGGGATTAGGATTTTTACACTGCTGAAAATTAACTGCAACCCCCTCCCCCCCACCACCAGCTGGAGGAACATGGGCCAGGCTCGCAGTCTGAGGTTTTGATAATGTCCCTTGGGACCAGCAACTGTCTCCCAAAGAGCAAGAAGGACTTCCCAGTTATCACCATACCAACCTTCCCAATTTCCCTCAAATGAAGGGAAGAGACAGAAATGGGTGTTGTAAAGCCAGGGAGACCAGGACACAGGTTGAGGAAGATCAGGTCAGAAAGCCGGTGAGGATTTGAATCCAAGAATCCAAATAGTGGTGCACCCTCCTTTGCCCACGCCCCCACTCCTGTGGCAGCCGTCGAGGGTGGGGTGGGCTCCAGGCTGGTCAGTGAGCAGCAGACTGACTGGTGCAGGTTCCTGTGGTGGGAGAGGCAGACAGGAATGCTGGGGAGAGGAGGAAGAGAGATGTGTTTCCATCCTAATGGTTTTCTCATGTCCATGCCCATCTCTCCCCAACTTTTTGGAAAACCCGTTCTGCTCTTTCTCCCTTTGCTTTAGAGCTAGCTGTAAATGGCCATAGCCACAGCCCTTGGCCATGCCAGGCCTGTGACTGGGGAGTTGCTAGCTCTCTTGATTTCAGGATTTTTGCCCTTGATGGGATAACTTCTGAGGTATTCTTGGGGGCACCTGGAATTGCTTGGCAGCTTAGCCAGGCCTTCGTTACAAGTAAGTCATGTTTATGTGATATTAAAAATAGATTGCAGACAAATGTATCATTGTCTTTCGACTCTTGGCCCTTTGCCTCTGCTCTCACACCTCTGGGGGGGGGTGCCCTTGAGACTTGATTTACCCAGATTCCCTTAGATTCCCCAAATCCTTGCCATAGGACACCTGCCCTCCCCATTCCAGGTTGTTCTAGGTTCTTCTCACCTTCTGTCCTCTCCAGAGAGCATGTCTCTGGCAGGAAAGCTGACAAAGCAATTAACAGCCCGGGCAGCTCATTAAATGCTAGAGCTGAGAGGTGCTAAATTTTCTCCAACCTGTCAAGGGCAACCACATGTAGGTTGTTCAATAGGAAAGATCTCTTTCAAGTGCTGAGATTGGCCTTGTTGAGTGGGCAACTTAACCCCAGCGCCCGCAGTCCTGAACGAGCTGCCCTTTTACAATCCTGCCCCCATACCCCGGCCCCGCCATGCCTCATGCAGTCACTCGTGAACATGCGATATGCTTAGCCTGCTCAGGTCTCTGCTTTAAGGATCCCATCTCCTGGCAGAACACCCAAGGCTGAGTAATTCCTGGGCAGAACCCAGGATGGGGTGGTACGGGGATAACCAGAGGGAGAAGGAGACGTCGTCCTCTCCTTGGGGAGTTCACAGAGATTGTGTACGAATATGCAGAGGGAGAGAAGGGGGCACAAGAAAGACACACAGGCCCAGTCCTTGGCAAACTTGCTTGCGTTTGTGTGATGCTGGGATGGCAGCAGATGGCAGGGGAGGGCAGGAGGCAAAGGAGTCAAGAGGAATTAAGCAGGGAAGGTTTCTGGCAGAGAAGTGTCTTCAACCAGCTTTCAACAACGCTTGACAGAAAGAGAGAGATCCAGATTCAGGGCAGATTAAGTGACCTCAAAACAAGGCTCAGAGACAGCAGAGGGGGCCTTTGATTGGAAGCACTAAAGTCCTTGGAGGTACAGGGGCTAGGATAAAATTACAGCACCATGAAAGATTTCTCTCCCTAGATCAGACCCAGGAGAAGAATGAGCCAGAAAGGCTTCACATCTCGGGGAAGGACTTGGGATCATAAGACTACCTTGCCTGGTGCATGTTGGCCTGGCTCCTGGGTGTGTGTGGGTGTGTGTGGGTCTGTGTGTGTGTGTGCACAAGTGTGCACACTCATGCATGCTGACCAATCCAGTGTATGCACGCTTCTGTGGGTGGGACGGAAGCAGCAAGTCAGGTGCACATGTGTGCTGCAGGTGAGCTGTGTGTGAAGAATGAGGGGAGAGTGAGCCCAAGAGCTCATGGGAATGGCCACGGAGGACAACGGCCAGAAGCGATGACCCTAGCACCATGTGGACGGATCACTAATTTAAAAGAAGACAGTATAGAATCAGGTGGAAGAGGGGCAGCGCTGGACCTCTGGGGCCCCTGCCTGGCAAACCCCTTTCCCGCTTTCTCCTTCAGATTCGCACCACGGCTCCCTCCCTGGTTCTTCTTACACCTCTGCATGCACCTCCCTCCTCCCTCACCTCTGCTCCTCCCACATCTCCACCCACCCACATCCCCTTCCACCCTGCCACTGGGTCACCAGGCTATGGAAGGGGCAGACCTTCGATCCTGGCACCCAAGGAGGAGCACAGCCCCCAGCTCCATGGCTTGTGGGGTTCCTGCTGTGAAGTCCGTCCCCACCTTGCCCCGATCCCATGTCACTGGTGGGCTGATCTCAGAGAAGCATACGTAAAGCCATGCAATTCTACTGGAAAGGTCTGTCTCTCTCCTTCCTCCTGACTCATTCTCCCATCGCCCACTCCTTCTCTTTGGCCTTGTGATTCTTCAGGCTGCTGGCTGAGCGCATCCTTCTCCCCCATTCCTTCCCACAGCCGCCATCATCTCTTCTAGTCCCCTTGGCTGGTGCCTGCAACCCCTCCCTGGCCTCAGAGGATTGCTGAGGGTAGGCAAGAGGTCATCTGCTCAGGGCTACCACAGGCAAAGCCTGTCAAGAAGA